>NW_016107341.1:6728266-6770000 GCF_001604975.1 Cebus imitator
AAAAAAAAAAAAAAAAAAAAAAAGACTGGTTGCAATTAAATTAATTTCAACCTTAAATTAATCTTAACATTGAAACTATAGAAAAGCAAAGTCCTAAAAAAAAATGAGGATTTTCTATGAAAAGGTTCAGGATCATTATATGAACATAAACATCACTATAAGTACACATACAGGGCCAGTGCAGATACGCTTGTGACATGAAAATTTAATTCACATGGGAACAAAAGCAATTAAATCATGTTGCACATACTTCTTATGGGACGCTCTCATTGAATAAGGACAAATTTTATTTTATTGAGACATTATAAAACTTTTTTTTGAGAGACAAGGTCTCACTGCTGCCCATGCTGGAGCACAATGGAGTGATCCTAGATCACTGCAGTCTCGACTTCCCAGGCCTAAGCAATCCTGTCACCCCAGCCTCCTGAGCAGCTAAGACTACAAGTGCAAGCCACCAGGACCAGCTAATTCTTTTTAGTTTTTGTAGAATTGGGGTCTGGTTACATTGCTTAGACTGGTCTCAAACTCTCAGACTCAAGCGAGAGTCTCACCTCATCCTCCCAAAGTGCTGGGATTATAGGCATGAGCCACTGTGTCCACCCTAAGATGTAAGATAATTAATGAACATGTGACCATGTAGTTTTCATTAAAGTGGCATTCCCATGTCTCCTGCCTCCCTCTACCCGAACCCATACAAATTAACTGCAAAATCTGTCTTCAGGCTTTTAAGCTGACTGATTTTCTATGTGGAGTTATCTGGCACAAACTGATAGAATATTGGAAATTATTTAAGATAGTAATTTGAGAATAACTAATAACAAACCCTTCTCACTGATGGCGTTGACAGCGATTAGGCCACTGAGCCAATTGTGTCTTGAGACTAGTCCTAGTTGCATTATCAAGAGCAACTATCTAGTCACAACAGCCACAAAATATTCCTTGAATTCTTCTAAAAGCAGTGTCATATCATTCACATATATTTTATAGGAAAGTTAAAAAATAACTTTCACATCATCAAAATAATTACCAAGCTGCCAGGCTCGTGCCTGCCAACTCTGGTTCTCATTGGATTTTTAGATGTGAATCATGTATCCATAACTGTGAGTCCACATTAAAGTTCTGCCAGAGCCTGGCATCAGCCTCTGCACAGACAATCACAAGCCAATAAAGAGGCAATGGAAACAGCACTCTATTGATCTTGGCTTATTTACTCATAAACTAGGAAAGCAGTGGAACAGCTAGGTTAGAAGCCTGCTATCTCTTCATGTAAAATGTTGGCCTAAGAGATCTATAGACCTTTTTAAAAACAAAGAAGGCAGCAAGATTTAAAATAATAAAACAAATAAGCCTTACTTTTGCAATTTTACTTGCTGATTTTCTTACAGTCCTCCCTAAAATTTTAATTATATATTTTATAACATTTAGTTATAATTTTATTTATACTTGGTCACTCTCTAAATATTGTGTAAAGAGAATGAGTATTGTCTGAAACCAAAATTTATCAGAGAAGTGGTATCTTCAGAACCTAGCATGTTGGTGGTGGCAGTGTGACTGTGAAAGACCCCCAAGGGAAGGTGAAACTGAAGGAAAAGTGTCATATTTGCACGTTTGTCAGGAGATTCTCAATGCAGTGATAAGAACTTGAAATTTCTATGTTTGCTTTCTCTTAAAAGAAAAAATATATTTATTTAGCCAATAGGTATTTTTAAAAGTGAGAGAAACTATGAGAGAGCTGTAGCAGAAAAGCAAGTTAACAATAAAGGAAACAGAAAAGGAATTAATATAGCTGACTTGATACCAGAAAGGTCATGCAGGAGGCAGTCTGGAGAATGGATTGGAGAAGGGTGAAAATTGAAAGTCACAGGCTTTGTGACTAAGTTACATTTGCTTGAAGTCAATGATGTGGGGGTGGAAAGGATGGATTGAATTAGAGGGATTTTAAGGAGGTATCAATCATTGCTACCTGGTACAGGAGGAGGAACAGGAGGAGGAAATTTTGGTGAGACGACCAGTTCACGTTAAAGCAAAGTTTGAATTGCCTATGGCAAATCCTTGTGAAAATATTTACTTAATGGACAATTGTAGATATGCTCAGATATCTCTGTCTCATATATACATAAGACAGATTTTGGAGTCATTAACAGGTAAATGGAGTGGTGAACATATTTACCAAGGAAAAGATGAACTGTAAATGGTCTGCTAGAATTGACTAATTGTTGACAACAATAATTGGAGATGTTGGTAAATGATACTGCAATTTGATACTTAGAGGAAAAACTGAAATTTCAGAATTGAAGAGTAAATTATAATGAGGAATTGGAGACAACAAATTGCAGCCTTTTTTTTAGAAAATTTGGTGGAAAAAGAAGGAGAGTGATGGAAAAGTAGGATCAACATAGATATGACACAGAAACTTTATGCATATTTATAGGCTGAAGGGAAAATCATAGAGAAGGTAAGCTTGAAGACAGAGGAGAAAAATAATAAATGATATCTGAGATAAAAAGAAATGGCATTCAAGCTCAGAAACATACATGCAGCTTCGATAGGAGAGTACATACTCCCTTAGTGTGGGAGAGGTAAAGACAAGAATGGAAATGGGATGCCGGGAAGTTTTTTCAAAGATGAGAAAAGGCACAGAAAGTCAATGTTATTACACTAAGGTCAAGATTTTGTAAATAAAAATTTTAACTTGCATTACTGAAATGATACATATTTATAGTAAAAATATTTTAATATAAAACATTTTAAAAGAAAAATACATTCTTGAAAGAAATAGAATTGTGCCTGCTCCTTGCCTTCTCTTGTAAAGTGGCCCACATTGGAATGTTTTATAATCTTTCATGCACTGGGAAGGTCATAAATATCACTAATATGCTTTAGGTTTCAGCTTAGTCATTTCTATCTTCCTTTTATCCTGAACTGTTTATGCTAACTCCCCAATGTTTTTCAAATAGTCGTCATCCACATCACTGAATTTTTTCATATTTTCCAAACATTTCCCCTAAATATTTTATTTCTTTCCCAGACTTGAGTTACATTGAAAGCAAGAGCCACATTCCACTCATCTTCAGAATTCCACAACACAAATTCTGAGCTTTAGACATTGGAGACCAGCACTGTAAAACAGAACCTTCTGTGAGGATGGAAATGTTTCTCTATGCCATCCGGTACAGTAGCTACTAGCTATTGTGGTTATTTCCCATTCAAAAGGTGAAACTCAACAACTGGACTCTTAATTAAAATTAAAAAGTGGATTGAACCTACTGTATTGAATAGTGCAGTTGTACACAATTAGTATAGTGGTTCAAATAATTATTTTTTCGTTGTTTTTCAAGCCTTACTGTAAATTAGAGAGAGCAAATTGGAGGAGAAATAACCAAAAGAAAGAGAAAAAAATGTTAAATTAGACAAAGGAACTAAAAAACTCCTCAGTCTTCATTAGAAGATGGTCAAACCAATCTCTTAACTGCTGTTGACAATAATGGTTTCAAGTCATCTAAGGAACGGATGAGTAACCGGGAACTTGTGTAATTTCAATCAAATTTAATTTTTACAATAATTCCAAGAAACATACCATTATCCCTATATCACAGACTAAAACAAAATAAACAAAAACAAATAAAACCCTTGAGGCTCAGAACTATTTTAACAATTTTCCCAAAGCTGCTAAAAGATAAAACTAGAGTCTTGATCCATCAATGCCAAAGTCTAGTTTTGCTCTCTGTATGATGTTGGAAATATATTCATCACACCATACTCTAAGAACACAAACACACGAACACAACATTTTAGAAAAAACAAATGCTATAAAATATTTAAAATATAAGCAAATCCTTAAGGTGAGTAAAAGGATATATTCTTAAATCATTGGAAAATATTTATTTCCAAATGAATTATGGCCTAATGATTCTGTATAGACAAGATAAAACCATTTTTATTTTCATAAGACAAGACAGATATAATAAATTTTAAAACCCTAAAAATTTTCTTATATTGCATGCATTAAATTGTTTTAGCATATCATTTCCCCCAAATAAATTTGCCACATTTTCTTTTCGAAGAGAAGAATAAAAATCAGTGAATTGCAAAGATATTAAATTCTTTTTCATTACCTCCAAAGAATACAATTATAAAACTTTTTCTTACCTTTTTCCTTCCTGTAAATGTGTGATATATTCCCGTTGTCCCTCACGGCAAACCTCTCTATGATTTCTTCAATGGTTCAGGTCCCAAATGATGTATTAACAACATATACATCTGTTTTATATTTTCAAAGTATTCTCCGTCTGTAATTAAGAAATACATCGTCAATGCCAATATGAAGACTGAAAGAAAAGGATGGTTTTAAGACTGTTGTCCATGGTCAAAAGAACACACTTACTGCTTCCAAATGTCTATAAATAAACTATGGTTTCTTAAAAGGCCCATGAAATGAAACTTTATTTGTTGTCATTATTTATCTAATTTCTCACTTAAAGGTTATCTTTGTTAGAAATGAAATCAATTGAATTATTTAAATATTTTTCAACAATAATGCATTTTTATACTAGAATTCTTATTCACTTTCAATTGCCTTTCTCATTCTTTTTACTTTCATTCCATGTTTTCCTTCTGAATTATAATTGTATATTCTATTCGAGATGAAATACTCATATTTCTCTAAAACGTGGCTGGTAAACAAAACCATGTAAGAGTGTCCATAAGAGAGAACCTCAGATCTCTTTCATCTGTGATTTTTAGTTATCCTTGGCTTTACTAAATCATGGGTTACTATGGCTGTTGTCATCTCAGTTAAATATAGACTCTAATTTAGATAATCATAGGATAAAACCCAAAGTGACATACTTCTTCAAATAAAGCACTGATACCCCTTCATATACACAATGGTGGGAGAGACATACTGAATTTAACATTCAACCAGTTTGAACTCTGTTATTTCAGTAGTTAGTATAAACACAACCAGAGAGATGCAAACCAGAAGGAAAACAACAAAAATTTCTGCATTCTGTGTTTCCTCAAGCAAAAAGGCCTTATTAGGAAAAAACCAAAACACTTTTACTAAACGCATCAACATAATCAAGGATGTGTGTTGTGGCATTTATCGGAGAGAACCATGTTGTTGGATTTAACATCTTTTATCCCAGCCCAATAGGTTTGGTTCAGTTCACATTTATTGACTGCTGTCTTTAGATAAAAGATTTTTGTAAATGATTCATTATAAAAAGGTGTTCTAATATAGGCTTTGTTCTTTCCTCAGTGATAAAGAATTTATTTTAAAAAAATGATAAGAGAATCCAAAACACCACGGTATGGAAGCAATCTTTTTCAGCTGGAAAAACCTCTAGGTGACTGCCCACACCACCTGGTAACTCCATACTGACAGACAACACAATAATTAGGAATAAACAAGTCATACAAAACAGCGGTTTACATAGGCTTTATCATTGCAATTATATTAGGCAGTACTTTTATAGTAGGTAACTAAAGGACTGGAAAAGTAAGGTGTTGGGTATAATTCCAACTAACTGACCAAAAGCAAAAAACTAAACTTTTTACAAAACAGCTTTCTGGCCCACTAGTTATTAAGCCCTCTGTGTAGTTTTAAACTGAGTCTTTCCCAATCACCATGTGCCCCATCGCACCCCCCCGACCCCCCGCTTTGTTTAAATGGGAATCTCACTTTTTCACCCAGGCTGGGGTGCAACAGGGCAACCTTGGCTGACTGCAACCTCTGCCTCCCATTCACCACGTGCTCTTAATTAAGCCTGGGAATACACAAGTGTGAATTCAAAGCAACTCAACTGATGTTGTTCAGTACCCAACTATAGACTGTAGGTATGCTAAAATATAAATGCATAGTGGATGGTGTAGGTTCCCCGTCCAGAACCTCCTTACCTGCTTGTACATTTCTCTACCAGCTGCTTTGAGATTTGACTCTTACTGCCTAGCAGCTAGCTGCCCCTTCCTTGACAAACTGTCCTTCAATGAATATTGACTGGCACAGGGGCACCAAAGAAAGCCTCCTCGATTTTGGATGGACTAACCCTGTGATGGACTAACCCCGTGGTGCAGTTTGTGCTCCTGAGACTCCATGCAATCAGATCAAAGAATATCTCCAGCTGAGACCACACTCTCAACCAGCACTTTTTTCTTTGCCTTTTCCTGTTTTTCTCACCTCTGTTGTTCTGAGACCGCGTTCCAAATAAATCACGTTTACTAAATCCCATTTTCTATATATTTGAGTCCGTTTCCTTATCTTTAAAATGGAAATAATATCCCATGCTCCAATGTATAGTTGCAGTATTTTATTTAGATAATGGAAGAGTTGAAAAAAATGTTTTTCTCTTGCCCACTCTTTATCTCTGAGCTTTCTAACAGAAAAAAGAAAAACACTTCTAAACAGGTCTACCACTGAGTCAGAATTCTTTTTCCTTTCCTTTTCTTCTTTTTCATTTCCAGATTGAAATCAAGGAAGAGTTTTTTTTTGTTTTTTTTTTTTTATGTGAATGAAGTAATTACCAGTGTTTTTAATAGTTTTACTCGAAATACATTTATTTTAATCATAGCATTCCATAGTTGTCATTTGTGTCTAGATTGAACAATTCATAGACAGGTACCATGTCTGTTGGAATCACCTTTGCATCCTTAGCGTCCTTTTCAGTGTCTGGCATAGAATCAGTAGCATATGAATATATGTTGATTCAATGGTAGTTCCACTCAAGGCATCAGAATCATATAGGAGTGGCAGGGCACCGTGGCGCATGCCTGTAATCCCAGCCTTTTGGGACGTCAAAGTGGGAGGATGTTAGGAGTTCAAGATCAGACTGGCCAACATGGTGAAACTCTGTCTCTACTAAAAATACAAAAATTAGCCAGGTGTGGGGGCAGGTGCCTGTAATCCCAGCTACTCAGGAGCCTGGGGTAGGAGAATTGCTTGAACCTGGGAGGCAGAGAATGCAGTGAGTCGAGACTTCACCATTGCACTCCCACCTGGGTAAAACAGTGAGCCTCCATCTCAAAAAGAAAAAAAAAAAGAACCATATGGTGGTGGCAGTGTGGGCTCTGGAATCTGACAGAAACATAAGTCTCCTCTCCATCTCTTAGCAGTTATGTAAATTTGTTGCTTACTTTCTGGAAAATTCGTTTTCCTAATCTTTAAAATTGCTGTAATAGTATTATTCATTTCATAGATTATATGGGAATCTAATGAAATAATGTAATTAGCATAGTAAGTACTAGATACATATCAACTATTGCACTGAAATAGTATTATAGTCTGAAATTTAGACTCCCTATATAAATAGTTGATCATCAGAAGATAGTTCTCAGAGTTACATAGATAGAGGAAATTTTTATAAGACTTTCCAAAGTACAATCCATAGCAAATTTATGGTAAGTAAAAAGCCTAAAACCAGCATTTATACCACATTGTCTGATTATCAAAGAAACATAGTAAGACATAAGAAAAGACTCAATTTCTAAGCAGAAGACTTCATTAAAGGACAGATTAATTTGACCAATACAGAAATAAATGTTGGTTTTAGCCACTGTTTTGTGTACAATCGTTTAACTTAACCAGTAACATTCTTCTCAGTGGAAATTTACCTCATGTTTTTAATGACAATTTCTCTCTCTCTCTCTCTCTCTCTCTCTCTCTATCTCTCTCTCTCTCTCTCTCTCTATCTCTCTCTCTCTCTCTGAGACTAAGTTTCACTCTTGTGACCCAGGCCAGAGTGCAATGGCACAATCTCAGCTCATTGCAACCTCTGCCTCCCAGGTTCGAGCAATTCTCTTGCCTCAGCCTCCTGAGTAGCTGAGATCACAGCCTCCTGTCACCACACCTGGCTAATTTTTGTATTTTTAGTAGAGGCAGAGTTTCACCACATTGGCCAGGCTGGTCTTGAATTCCTGACCTCAGGTGATTCACCTGCCCTGGCCTCCCAATGTCACCCAGGCTGGAGTGTAGTGATACAATCACGGCTTGCTGCAGCCTTGACTTCCTGGGCTCAAGTGATCCTCTCACTTTGGCCTCCTAAAATGCCCAGATTATAGACATGAGTCATTGTGCCTGGCTAACAATTTCTGAAAGAAATCTAAAGATAACAAGATATTTGGATTTACTACTTGGATGGTAACCACATTTTAATGTATAAGTGCATAACTGAAGTTAAATTTTGACAATGGCAAAAAAAAAATCAAATAAAAGTTAAAAACTATACTGAACTAATGAAACAGGGTGAAAAAAAAAAAAAAAAAAAAAAAAACACCAATCAACAAACAAAAACAGTACCAGGAAAGCTACTAGAGACCATGGAAGCCGTTATTGATATAGTGGAATAATCAGATATAATGTTAGGCATTCTTCATTACATTTCTTGGCTATTTTTATTTATTTATATTTTTAAAACTTAAGGTTTTTAAAAAATAATTTCAACTTTAATTTTAAATTCAGGGTATACATGTGCAGATTTCTTATCTGGGCATATTACATGATGCTGAGTTTTGAGGTATGATTGATCCTGACATTGCAGTACTGAGCATACTACTTAATAGTTTTTCAACCTTTGTCCCCATCCTTTCTCCCTGCTCTAGTAATCCACAGTTTCTATTGTTGCTGTCTTTATATCCAGGAGTACCCAATGTTTATTTCCCACTTATAAATGAGAATATGTAGTATTTGGTTTTCTGTTCCTGTGTTAATTTGTTTAGGATAATGGCCCCAAGCTGCATCCATGTTGCTGCAAAGAATATGATTTAATTATTTTTCGTGGCTGCATAGTATCCCATAATGTATATGGAATTTTCTTTATCTAATCCACCATTGATGGACATCAAGGTTGATCCCGTGTCTTTGCTATTGTTAATAGTACTGCAATTAATGTGTGCATGTGTCTTTTTGGTAGAAAAATTTATTTTCTTTTGGCTACATACCCAGTAATGAGATTGCAGGCTTCAATTATAGGTCTGTTTTGAGTTATTTGAAAAACCTCCAACTGCTTTCCACAGCGGCTGAACTAATTTACATTCCCAGCAATAGCGTTTAAGTGTTTCCTTTTCTTCACAATCTCACCAGCATCTATTTTTATTTTTAATTTTCAGTAATAGCCATTCTGACTGGTATGATATGGTATCTCATTGTGGTTTTGATTTTCATTTCTCTGATAATATTGAGCATTTTTTCACATTTTTGTTTGCTGGTTGTATGTCTTCTTTTGAGAAGTGTCTGTTCATGTTTTTTGTCCATTTTTAAATGGGGTTATTTGTTTTTTCCTTGTGCAATTGTTTAAGTTCCTCACTGATTCTGGATATTAGACCTTTGTCTAATATTTTATTCCATTCTGTAGGTTATCTGTTTATTGACAGTTTCTTTTGCTATGCAGAAGCTCTTTAGTTTAATTAGGTCCCACTTGTCAATCTTTATTGTTGTTTTGATTGCTTTTGAGAACTTAGTTATAAATTCTTCCCAAGGCCAATATCCAGAATGGTATTTCCTAGGTTTTCTTCTAGGATTCTTATAGTTTATGGTCTTACACTGAAATGTCCAATCCATCGAGTTAATTTTTATATGTAGTGAAAAAATAAGGGTTTAGTTTCATTCTGCATATGGCTAGCCAGCTATCCCAGCACGATTTGTTAATTAGAAAGTCTTTTTTCCACTTGCTTGCTTTTGTCAATTTTGTTGAAGATCACATGGCTGCAGGTGCACAGCCTTATTTCTATGCTCTATTCAGTTCCATTGGCATCTTTATCTGTTTTTGTAACAGTACTATGCTGTTTTGGTTATCATAGCATTATAGTATAGTTTGAAATCTGGTAATGTATGCCTCTGGCTTTGTTCTTTTTGTTTAGGACTGCTTTGGCTACCTGAGCGCTTTTTTGGTTCCATACAAATTTTGGAATAGTTTTTTCTACTTTCATGAAAAATGAAATTGGTAGCTTGATAGGAATAGCACCGAATCTGTAGATTGCTTTGGGCAGTATGTCTTGGCATTTTTAAATGGACATTACAAATATATCCCTTTGGGTCTCCTAGATCTGTCTTATATAGACTCAACTAACCCAAAAGCTATATTTATATTCCTCATCTGCTTAGTATAAAGATCTTCATTTAGACACGTATTAATGTCATAATTTATTAAAGTTGAAATTTTAAGAAATGAATAAATTTTCTGTATCTTATGTCAAACCACTGTTACTTTTTGATTATTATTCAATATTCTTCATGAAATCATAATTTCCTCTTAGATATTATTATCCAGAAAATACTTTATTCTCCTAATGACTAATATCTTCCCTTTTATAAAAACTATACTATATAACCCAACATACCCAAAAAGCAGTAAGATAAAAGAAAAAAATATATTGACTTTAGAGTGAGACTCATGTGTTTCTATTCCTATAGCAATGTGACCTCTCTGAGTCTCAGTTCCCTCAAAATTCAACTGGTTAAACTCTATTAGCTTTCAAGGTCTATGAATAATCTTCTGTGGCTCCTGTCTCCACCCTCTGGGCCTGAGGTTCTCAAAGGGACATAGAGAGGATGGATACAAAATGAAAGAAGGCTGTTGAAGTCCCCAAATTTTATAGGTAGAAAATAGGCTGATACAACCACATGATAATGTAAATTACTATAGCCACTGTAGAAAGCAGTTTGGCAATTTGTCACAGAACTGTGAACAGAACTATCATTTGACCTAGTGATTTTATTACTGGGTATATAGCCAAAAGAAAAATAAATTGTCCTACCAAAATGACTCATGCACTTTTATGTTCATTACAGCACTATTCACTCAAATATGCCCCTTTGGGACTCCTAGACCCAAACGTAACCTAAGTGGAACCAACCTAAGTGCCTATCAACAAGAAAATGTGGTACATATACACCAGAGAATAAAAAGGAAGAATGGCTCAAAGTCTGGTGTTTTAGGCCCAGAATACATATAACAGATGCTTAAAAATATATGTAAGAATGACAAATGAACCCATGAAAGATGTTCCATATTATTTGTCACTACAAAAATGCAAATTAAAACCACAATGCTATATGGCTGGATAACCACCAAAAAGGCTATAAACAAAAGGTCATATATCAAGTGTTGAGAAAGATACTAAGAAATTTGAACTCTCATACATTGTTGTGTGAACGTAAAATGAAACTGAAAACAATTTATAAGTTTCTAATAAATTTAAACCTACATTTACCATGCAACCATAGTTCCACTCCTATTTACCCAAGAGATATGAAAACCTTTGTTCCCAGAGAGATTTGTACTCAATAATATTCAAAGTAGTTGTATTCATAATAGTCAAAAACTGGACAGTAACATAATGGCCAAAAAAAGTCTATCAACCGGAATGTAAAAGCAAAGTTGGTATATTCATTAAAAATATTACTCAGCAACACAAAAGAATGAAATACTAATAAAACAACATGGGTAAATCTCTAAATTATTATGTAAGAAGCCATACAATAAGAAATATATGCTCTAAAAATCAATTTTACGAATTCTAGAAGGGATAAACCTCTTATAAGACAGAAATCAGTGTTTGTTGGGGGGCCAAGGGATCAAAGGCAAAGGGACTTGGGAGAACTTTTTGGAGTAAAATAAATGTTTTATAATTCAGGGGTGTCCAATCTTTTGGTTTCCCTGGGCCACATCAGAAGAATTGTCTTGGGTCACACATAAAATATATAACACTAATGATATTGATGAACTAAAAAAAAAAAAAATCACGAAAAAAATCTCATAATGTTTTAAGAAAGCTTATGAATTTTTGTAGGGCCTCATTCAAAGACATCCTGGTCTGTGGATTGGACAAGCTTGTTTTATATCATGATTGTGGTGATGTTTATATGACTGTGTATGTTTTTCCTAACTCATGAAATTGTAAACCTTAAAGCTGGTATATATTGTATATAAACCATACTTCAATGATTTAAAAAATCAAATTAACATCAAGAAACTTAGTAGAATTTTTGGAATAGTAACACCCTCACTAGATTGTATTCTGATTTTTTTTCTTAGAGGGTGGAAAAAATGAGTTATAGCTGAGCACTCAGAATTGCCCCCAAAAATCTGGATATGCCCATAGTAGTATCTTCCTCAATTGAATATTATTGGCTTAGTGTTTCCTCTATTGAAAGTGAGGTGGTGGAAAAGGTGAATGTACAATTGAGAAAGAGAAACTAATCATAGAGTTTTTATGATAGTTAAATGAGAGATTATGAGGATATCATTCAGGATAATAATAGTTTGAATGGGAAGATATGTTTTGATTCAAAAAATATATTAATAATTTTCATAATTATGAACTTGCTTTCCTATGTAGGCATTCACCCTTGGCAAATATCCTGCAATTTTATTCTTTTCTGAGTCACATGGCCCAAATGACATATTTGAAGACACTTATAATAGCTACACTAAATTTTAAAATGCTCTTTTGAGTCACAGTGACACAAAAAGCCAATATCACCAGCAGTCAGTGAAAATTAACAGATTGCTGACACTTGGTCCTGTATTATTCTATTTCTGTTCCACTCGCTTTGTTAAAAAAAGAAATTAAAAATAAGATACATTTTTTTAGAGTAGTAGAACTCACATTTCGGGGCAAAATGACATATAATCAACTTTTACATTTCATTCTCTTCACCAGAGCAAGTAACAGTGACCCAAACTAGGAAATCAGAATGAAAGGATACTTTAAGAAGGGTTCTAAGAAAAGACTTCCAGGAAAATAATTCAAGCAGTGAAACAAAAGTATCCAAAAAATATGACGCTTCCACGCCATTACAGGGGTAACTTTACAGATTTTCAACGCCTAACAGTCTACCAAGATTCATCCTGTTCCAATTCAAATAATGTGCATTTTTCATCAAAGAAAAGCAAGAGAAACACAAAATGCTGAGTAAATTTGTGGGCAATCTGTTTCCTATTCTGAAAGAAAAGTAAATATTTGTAGCATTTATAAATCATACTACAAAATCCTGTAACAAAAAAAAAAAAAGACTCTGAATGGCATCTTTTTCTAACTGCATCAACAGCTGGCTTTTGAATGGATGTTTGGCTGAGATATTTTACCATCCTGGACACCATGTTTACTTTGACTGATTCAAGGAATTTTCAGAATGTGGACACAACATCTGTTACCAAGGTATGCGGAACACATCTCCTCCAATTGCTCTTCCAATAAGGGAACCATGCACTTTTTTAGATCAGCAGAAAAACACAATTTTGAAAATTGGATTGCATGATCTCTTGCATGAGAATAATTGATTAGACCAATGAACTAATTGTTGACTTACAGTTGTCTGAAAAACTGAGTTAGTGACTTAGCGTAAGAGAGTTTCTGAGTATCAGAAATAAAGTAGGAAATACTTTTAAAGTCAAATTGAATTGATAATCTTTACTTTTTGACATTATTAACACTACAAAATTTTTATTCTAGTAATCTAGGGTAAATGTGATTTGGGACTAAGTACAGACAGCATAATGGATATTGTGCATCCAAGCACTAATTTGCTTATTTTATGCTTCTTCAAGCCCCACATGGAAATTTAATGAGATTTAAACTTAAGTTGCAATTTGCCTCGTACAATTTTTGCCTTATGCTTTAGTTTTCAGAACTTTCCTCCATAGAATAGCCATGCAGAGGCTTCCATTCCTGCCCACTGTTTCCCCATCAATTCCTGAATGTGTTTTTGTTCCTCAAACATGGCTCTCAGCTTTCCATTCAACAACTATATCTGACAAATAAATTCAAGTGCTCTAACCAAGTCTGGAGTTGAAAGAAAATTGAGTTATATAAAAGCAAGACTTGAGATAGAAGAGCTGAGAGTCAATCATGGCAATAACAGAGGGAAAAGAAAAGAAAAAAGAGAGAGATGGAGAAGGTTATGGAGAAAAGAGAGGATCTAGCAAAGTATCTAAGCAGGGGAATGTTACAATCAAACCTGCAGTTTAGAAAGATTGTTTTGGCAGCTATGTGAAGAAAGGTTTGAATTAAGAAAGACTAAAAGAAAGAAAAGGAGAACTTTATAGCAGTAATTTATGTATGGTACTTGAGAATAGCAGTAAGAAAAACTAAAAAAATTCAGACATTTATGAGTCACTAGTTCTTGTCATTAATTTAGAATAATGGTTATATTATTAAAATTGTATAGACAAAATTTCCTGCCTGTATGAAGGAAAACTTAATGACATTTGTATTTCCTTTACCCAAATAATTCCCAAAGGATTTGAGAACTGATTTCTTAAGAAAAATTGAGAGAAATTCAGAAAAATGTGTTTAAATTTGTGTATGAGAATCCAAATTTCAATCTTTTCTTAATTATTAAAATTTATTTTTAAAACATCCATTTCTTGACAAGAAAATTAGGTACAACTTACAAATGTCTTCTTCAGTTGAGTCTAATATACTGTTAAACTCATTCCCCCCACTCTTTTTTTTTTTTGAGACTTCTTGATCTGTTACCCAGGCTGGAGTGTAGTGGTGTGATCACAGCTCACTGCAGCCTCAATTTCCTGGGCTCAAGTGATCCTCCCACCCCAGCCTCCGCAGTAGCTAGGACTACAGGTGTGCACCACTATACTCAGCTAATTTTTAATTTTTGGTAGAGATTGGTTTTCACTCTCTTGCCCAGGCTAATCACTGATTTCTTAATTTCAGTATTTTGTATTTTTTTAAATCTAGAATTTCAATTTGGTTCTTTTTTAATAGTATCAAATTCTTTGCCAATAATCTCAATGTTGACTTTAATAATTTGAACAAAAATTATTTTATAAAATCATTTCTTATATTTCTAATATTTATACTAACTGAATCATTGTTTAGTCTGCTTCTACCTACTACTTTTTTTTTTCAATTCTCTTTTGGTCCAATTACTTTATCTTTTCTTTAGACAATGCTATTTATTTTTGACTGAGAATAAGGAATTGTACTCTACACATGGGAACCAAGTAAGTTCAGGGAAAGAAGAAATATTTTTAAACACATGAAAGGAAAAATGTACAGTAAATTCAGGTTTATCTTATACTTAGTCACTATTTTACAACATTTACACAGGTCAAGTTTTTAGATGGTTCCCATGAGTTCACAGGATCCACAGAAAGCCCACAAATACTTCTGAAACTCAGGGTCAGTGGGAAGGTAAGGTGAGTAGAGACCAAGGGGAGACTCCCTCACAGGTGAAAAGTTTTGGACAGTTGCAGTCCAGGATCAAAGCAGTGGCCAGTTTGTCAGTAGAGAGAGCAATCAAAAAGTTCAAGTCTAAAAGCAGACTACTTTTATCATGGGGAAAAATTGGGAAAAATTTGTGTAGGCAGAGGTTAAAGAGGTTGAAAAATTGCTGCTGGCAAAGGCAGCTAGAAAGTTCAAGTCCAAATAGTTTCACAAATTACCCCCATGGAGTTAAGTCTAGCAATCAAGTAACAGAATCAAGAATTCCAAGGAATTATCCCTTTCATAAGTGTGTTTCAATTCTGATCATTTATCATGCACTAATTGAACCATCAATATTTCTCACCTTGACCATAGTAATCACATTTTAACTTACTGGTCTCTATGTTTCCACTCTTGCCCTGCTACAGCTTATTGTTCATAAAGCAGAAAGGTCCTTTAAAATGTAAATGATATGTCACATCCCGGCTCAAAACCATTCAATGACTTTCCATAACAATTATAATAAAATGCAAACTTTTCATCATAGTCTGCAAGGATCCAGGCACTTGCCTACCTGACCCATTCTGCATGTCAATCAATCTTCTCCAGCCACGTTCTCTGAGCTCATGAGGGTTTATTATATTATTTTTCTTCATAATACTTGTGTGTTAGGCCATTCTTGCACCGCTATAAAGAAATACCTGAGACTGGGTAACTTGTAAGAAAAGAGGCTTAATTGGCTCACAGTTCTGCAGACTGTACAGGAAGTATAGTAGTATCCACTTCTGGGGAGGCCTCAGGAAGCTTCTAATCATAGCAGAAGGTGAAACTGGCATGTCAAATGGTGAAAGCAGGAGCAAGAGAGAGAGACAGAGAAAGAGAGAGTTGAGGGGAGGTGCCACACACCTATCTTTTGAGAACTCACTCACTATGCTTAACACAGCACCCAGTCATGAGGGATCCACCCCCATGACCTAAACACCTCCCACCAGGCCCCGCCTCCACTTCCAGCACTAGGTACTATATTTCAACATCAATTTGGGTGGGGACAAATATCTGGACTATGTCAACTTATATCCATCAGAACTTGTAATAGATTTATTTGTTTCTTTCTCTCCCCCTAGGATCTGCATGAGCAGACAATTTGTTGAGTCTACTCCTCTCTCCAAGAAGATAAAAGATTGACTGGAAAAAAAGAAGTGCTCAGTACATTCTTATAAAATTAGTTACCAAATTAGAAGATGAGAGATACAAGAATACAAGCAATGAGAGCTGAAGGACACTGGCCAGATACTAAAGACCTTCATATCAGTTAAGTTCAGAGAACTGCAGAGAAATAGAAGCGAAAGGGAGCCCAGTAGCTGTATTGAACCAGGGAATCAGGATTTCATTCCAGGGGATAAATCCGAGACTATAAATACACTTTCGTTATTGGCCTTAGTTCCTAAGGACTAGAAGCAGGCTTGGGTCTCCAGGTTGTTAGAGTGAGCTTGGGATTAAGGTCAGGGGAAATATCAATAAATTTAGTTGTGAGTTTTGCTGAATATAGAAGCAGATGAGAAAGAATTGTTACGATAAGCCTAATAGATGTGAAAGAAGCCAATTCTTGCTGATTTTCCTAGCATTTTCCCCTCTCATAAGAATCCTAGAGTTTTATTTATGACAAAGAACTTTATTCATGACAAAGAGGCACTTCCAATAGTTTGTTCATGCCCAGAAAATAAAAATAGGCCCAAGGGAGAATAGACATATTATGTTCTAGAAATGGTTGTTCTACACAATTAATGGTTGAAACCACAGGCTGGGGCTTCAAAGTGAATCCAATTAGTTGAGCAGGAATGTGGTCTCTTTCCTCATATTAACAGGAGAAATGGTTGAAAAAAGGTATTATTACTCAAAACATACACATAATTAATATTTCAGCCTAGTTTTACCTCCAGGTTTTGTTTTGTTTTGTCTTTTGTTTTTTTGTCTTTTGTTTTTTGCTATTCTCAAGGGGTAAGAGTGGTTACTTGTTATAAAAAGGGTATTATTTCTGTCTTTAAAAAAGGAGTATCTGGTGTGTGACTCTTGGAAATGATCTGTAGTTAGGAGGCACTCATATGCAAAGCCAACTTAAAAAAAAAAAAAGAGGTTAGAAACCTGCTTAAAAATCTTTTCTGACTTCAAACTGCATCATAAAACTAGTCAAGCTTAACTCACTGATGCACATAACCATTTATGAAGGCAGTGAAGCTTAGGATCATTTTTCTTTACCCTATCAAATTCATGATTTATAATCTGACTGCATGTCAAAATGTTAACAGTAAAACTACACTTTACTCATTGCTTTATATATTATTTCTATAGAGCTGAGGATATGTGAAATATAGTGTCCCACAATAACAAGCAAGAAGCAAGTTGTCCACCATAAATAACAAAAATTAAAACATAAATACAGGTGACTTTTAAGAACAAAGGCTGAAAGGAGGGAGAGAGAGAGGAAAGGAAGCGGGGGAAACAGGTAGAAATATTATAGGCTAAATAAATACTCTATGGCCTCTGCTATTTTTCCTTTCTATGAACATTTTTTGGACGTCTAAAATTATTCAAAATTTCTCAGAGTTTAGAAGGACAGGTACAGAAAAAGATATGAAGAAATGGCAGGAAAAGTAAAACTACAAAACACTGGAGTAGTCAGTGAAGACGGGGGGAGGACAGAGAGACATGGTTTTACTTTACTTTTTTTAAAGACTAATTTTTGTCACTTTTCTATATTTATCTTTTCTATTTTTATTATATTATTTATTATTATTGCTTATGTTATTTCTTTCTTATTTTTCTGTTCTGTGGATCATTTTCCAGATTCTTATGTGAATTCTTGGTTTACTTGTTCTTTCCTTTTCTTCTTTAGAAAAAAAAATACTTATAAATTTATTTAAAAATTTGTAAAACAGTACATTTCCTTCTAAGTAGTACTTTAGCTTTGTCTTTCAAATTTTGGGAAGTAGTGCCGTAAGTATTATAAATAGTGGAAGTCAAATTAAATAATTTAAATAAATTATAATAGGTATTGATCCCCTTTATTATTTTAAGCACAATGGCTATTTAAAATTATGCTATTTAGTTTCCAAATGGATTGAATGTTTGGCTACATTTTGGTTTTTAATTTGTAATTTTACTACACTAAATTAAAGAACAAAAAGTCAAAATTTTTATTCTATGGAATACATTTAATTTTTCATTATAATATTTTTTCTTCTCTCTTTCTAGAGTATTTTTGAAAATGAGATGAAATTCAAATAGCATACAATTCAGCATTTTGAAATGTATAATTCAGTGGCATTTAGCACATTCACAACGTTGTACAAGACCGTAGCTTTCCAGTTTCAAAACCTTTTCTCATCCCAAAACAATACTGTGTACCCATTAAAAACTCCCCATCGACTCTCCTCCCATCCCCTGGCAACTACCAATCTGCTTGCTGTCTCTGTGAATTTGCCTGTCCTGGATATTTCATGTAAAAGGAATGGATTTCATGCATGGCTTGTTTTTCTTAGCATGTGTTTATGATTCATCCAAGTTTTAGCCTGCATCGGTACTCCTTTAACTTTTATGGATGAATAATATTCCATTGCATGTATGGACCACAATTTGTTTATCCATTCATCTCTCAGTGGACATTCTCAATCATTTTTCTATCTTTTGGCTATTATGAATAATGTATGAAAGTTTCTGTGTGGACATATGATTTTACTCCTCCTGGGCATACACTTAAAGTGAAATTGCAGGGTCATATAGTAATTATATATGTAGCTTTCTGAGGCACCACCAAATTGTTTTCCACAGTGACTGCATCATTTTACATCCTCACCCACGTACAAGAGTTCTACATTCTCCACAACACTTGCCATAGTTGGCTCTTTGATTATAGCCATCACAGTGAGTATGAAGTGATATCTCATATTGTGGTATTGATTTGCATATCCTTAATTACCATTCACGGTGAACATTGTTTCTTGTGCTCATTGCACATTTGTACATTTTCCTTGAAAAAAACGTATATTTATGTCATTTACCCATTTTTTATTGGATTGTTTGTGTTTTTCTTCTTGAGTTGTTTTTATTAGATTGGTGCAAAAGTAGTTGCAGTTTTGCCATTACTTTTAGTGGCAAAAACTGCAATAACTTTTGCATCAACCTAATATATATCCTCCATACTAAATCCTTATCAGATATTGATTTGCAAATATTTTCTCTGATTCTGTGGATTGTCTTTTCACTTTCTTGATGATGTTCTTTGATGAACAAACATTTTTAATTTTTATGAGGTCAAATTCATCTATTTATTCTTTATTGCTTGTGATTTTGGTGTCAAATCTAAAAATCCATTGCCATATCTGATGTCATCAAGATTTACCCTTATGTTTTCTTCTAATGATTTTATAGTTTTAACTCTTATATTTAGGTTGATATGAACATATTGAGTTAATGTTTATATTGGAGTAAAGGAAGAGTTCAAATATATTATTTTGCATGTGGTTGTCCAGTTGTTCCAGCACCATTTGTTAAAGAGACTATCTTTTTCTCATTGAAGAGCTTGGCACCATTGTCAAAAGTTACTTGGCCATAGATGTTTAGGTTTATTTCACTACTCTTAATTCTATTCTGTTCATCTATATGTCTATCTTTTTGTACCATACAGTTATGATTACTGTAGCTTTGCAGTTAGTTTTGACATTAGAAAGTATGAGTCCTCCAGCTTTCTTTTCTTTCTCAGTAGTGTTTGGCTATTTAAAGCCCCTTGAAATTCCATATGAATTTTAGGGTTAGCTTTTCCATTTTTGGAAAAAAAGGGGGTCATTGGGATTTTAATAGGTATTGCATTGTATCTGTAGATTACTTTGAAAAGAAATGCCATCTCAACATTATTAAGACTATCAATCCATGAACATGGGGCATCTTTCTATGACAATATTTTCCAATGAACTATTTTAGTAAATATTCTATGTATGCTTAAATAAAATATATTCTGTTTATTGAGTATGGAATATATATTATATACATAATAACTCAAACCTTTAACTGAACAGATTTCTAGTATCTCCACTTAATTTTTTTTTTTGTCTATTTTGTCAAGTGTGATCATTCTATTTCTTCCTGAGAAGCATATGTTGATAACTTCAACCTTAATTGTTGTTTTATCACTTGGTATTCTTGTCAGTTGCTTTATGTAATTTGAGGCCATATTATTGAGTGAACATATGTTCACCTTTATTATATACCTTTGTTCATTATTTTTTATCTTTAGTATTATATGTAACAACCCTTTTAGAAAAGTAAGTAATATAGAATAGTACACAATGAAATCATAGTCTTTAAAGCCAGACACCCAGAGTTCAAACTGCCATTCTATCATTATCTTTTGCAAATAGCCCCATTTTTATGAGTAACTTGTTTTTTCTGCCTACAGTTAATCCAACTCAACTTTTCACGTATCAAGTTGTTTTTCAGATATCAAGTGTGATCATGCCAGCTTATTTAGCTTCTGAATTTCTTTTTTATTTTTATTTATTTTTCGTTAAAGAGATAAGTTCTTACTCTGTAACCTAGGCTGAAATGTAGTGGCACCATTATTGTTCACTGTAACTTCAAACCCCTGGGCTCAGGTGATCCTCCTGCATCAACCTTCTAAGTAGCTAGGACTACAGGCATGCACCACTACATCTGGCTAATTAAAAAAAAAAATTTGTAGAATCAGGATTTCACTATGTTGCCAAGCTAGTCAAACAATCTTCCTGCCCGGATCCTCCAAAGCACTGAGATTACAGGTGTGAGACAGTACCACAGGCCTGAAATATACCATCTCAAAATTATTGCAAAAGTTAAATAAGGAATCATAGATATAAGGTTTATTATGGTGTTATGGAGTAGTATCTCTAAAAACCTAATCTCTTCACCTGAAATACTCTTACTTACTCACTGTGTGACTATAACTCATGTTCTCAACTCATTTTCAGGGTAACGCCTCTCCTCCAGAATAACTGAGGAGCCTGAATTAACTCTAGCATTTGAAACCTATACCCTGAACATGTTTCAGTAATAATTTTATAATTATGTGCCTTGTTCTCCTTTTAAGCCTGAAATATATGTAAGGCAAAGTCTATATCTTCCATATACACGGCAATTCGCCTCATTTTTATGAGTAACTTGTTTTTTTTTTTTTTTTTCTGCCTACAGTTAATCTACCTTTACTTTTCATATATCAAATTGTTTTTCATATATCAAGTGTGATTTTGGCAGCTTATTTAACTTCTGAATTTCTTTCCTTTTTGTAAAGAAATATATATATATATCTTGAAAGGCTAATACAGTATCTAATAATTTTTAGGGGCATGCATGTCTGTAGAATTAATAAATAAATGATATGATTGGTCTACAATAGCTCTGTCCATAAAATTTCTGCAATAATGAATGTACTTTATGTCTGAGCAGCACAATATTGTAGTAAATAGCCACATTTAGCTATTAACCATTTGAAATGTGGTTTAGTGTGAGTGAAAATCTGAATCTTAATATTGTTCATTTTCAATTAATTTTAATTTTAATCACCACATCTGGCCTGAGGTTACTATTTCAAATAATACATATCTTCCAAATTTATGTTGTAAGTCATGTAGTTCAGTAAGCTCTCCATTAGCTTTGCATCTCATTCAGAGTAAAAGCCAAAGTCCTCACAGTGACATAAAAGGACGTACACATCAGGTTTCTTTCACCTACAATTCCTCACTGAGCTCTCCCTGCCGCTCCATCACAACCATAATGGCCTCCTTGCTGTCACACTCTCACCTCCAGATCTCTCCTCCATTCTTCCTTTGCTCAAAAATTCTTCCTCTAGAAATCTCTATGGTTCCCTCCCTAAGTTTCTTCAGGTCTTTATTTAAAGTGACAGCTTCTGAATAAAATCTTTTGAGATCACATCATGAAAAAATTTTACCTCCTTCCTCACATACTAACCCTCTCCCTGTTCATTTTTCTCCATAGAAACTATCTGACAAACTCTACTTATTTACCTGCTTTATTGTCTATCACCTACTAGAATTCTGCCCAGAAGAGTGGGGACAATTTTTTCTGTTTATTCATTACTATCTCCCCAGCTGCTAGAATAGTGGTTTGCATAGTAAGTATTCAGCTAATATTTGTTGAATGAATGAAGAGATGTACTGACAATTTGTGAACACTGTAAAAAATCAGACAGAGAGTTGTAACTTACACTGCTTGCTCCGTGAGTCTATCCCGAATTTTATGTCCAAATTCAATGAGTTGAGCTTATATGAATTTCAGAATTCCAACATCACAAGAACCTCTGCAAAATGGCATGAAAAAATTAAAACTAGAGTGAGACTGATTTATTCATCCTAACCTCTAATATTTCAAGGTCTTGTTTCTTCAGAAATTTTTCTATAGCCATCTGGAAATGTAGAAAAGAATTAAAATAAAGTTTGGTTTTGTAGACAGTTCTTACAAGCAAATAATGATTTTAGATTTATGTTCTCTTCAATTTTATAGCTACTACTTATGTGCCTTTAAATGTGTTATGATTGTGCTATTATAGATACATTCTGAGTTTCACGGCACACTGTGTTCAATTTCGGGGTTTCGTTTGTTTGTTTCGCTTTAGTTTATTTCTGTGTTCAGTTTTAAGGATATAAAGTTTTATCCTACAGCTGGGATAGTACTTTCCACTTCATCTCATTCTTCCTTCTGAAACCAACGCCAAATTTAAGCTCATCAAACATGCAAAAGACATTAAGAACCATAAGATACATCCGCTTCCCCTACTATTATTCTTATCCAAGTGTTTAGGAAAAGCTCAAATACCCAGCTGGTTCAAAAGCTGTGTTATTCACTGTTTTGGCTGATTCAGGCCTGAGCAAGTATGGTTTCTGTTATTGTCCTGGAATGCCAGCATCTAGCTTCATTAAAACAGTACACCTAAGTTAGAGAATATATAGGCTCCTTCAAGGGTATGCATGGAAGAAAAGAAAAAGACAAAACAGACATCCTGAACATTATCCAGATTACAGATACTCAACCAAAACCAGTAGATAATACAGACACCAAAAGAAATCTCTGAGTAATTTGTGATTGTGTACCCTATCCATTACCTATAGTCTAGGAATATGTTTTATCAAGTCAGTATTTTCAGTCTCAAAATGGACCTGTGGAAAAGTTAAGAAGTGGCTAAATCCCAGGGAAGTGCATGATGGTTAATATTGAGTGAAAACTTGACTGGATTGAAGGATGAAAAGTATTGTTCCTGAGTGTACCTGTGAGAGTGTAGCCAAAGGAGATTAACATTTGAGTCAGTGACCCACCCTCAGTCTGCGTGGGCACCATCTAATCAGCTGCCAGCACGGCTAGAATAAAGCAGGCAGGAGAAGATGGAAGAGCAGACTTGCTGTGTCTTCCAGCCTTCATCTTTCTTCTAGGCTGGATGCTTCCTGCCCTCAAACATCAGACTTCAAGTTCTTCAGCTTTTGGACTCTTGGACTTACACCAGTGATTTGGCAGGGACTCTCAGGCCTTCAGCTAAAGACTGAAGGCTAGACTGTCAACTTCCCTACTTTTGAGGTTTTGGGAATCGGACTGGCTCCCTTGCTCCTCAGCTTGCAGACAGCCTACTGTGGGACTTCGCCTTGTGATCATGTAAGTCCACACTCCTTAATAAAATCCCCTTCGTACATACATCTATCCTCTTCATATATGCATCTATTGCTTCTGTCCCTCTAGAGAACGCTAACACATACAGATTTTGGTGCCAGAAGTGTTTCCAGAAGAAAATAATTTTAAGGATGGTTTTCTTTAATTGGTTTGGGGTTTCTGGAGTTGGCTACTTAATATGATTAGACCCCAAAATGCTAAGGACTCTACTTCTAATAATATGGAGAACACTGGTAGTCCTTGGCATGAACTGTTTAGAGAGTTATGCAAAATAAATGCATTTGATGCTCCTGATTCACTGCTCATGAGAGGCGAAGAGTTCAGTGATTCTGTACGTAATACCTTTGACCATATGTGGAGAACCAAGGGATATAATAAAGTTTATTCGTTGCTCCTAAGTTCACTGGACAAAGTAACAAAAGAAAAGGATGATCTCGATGATTTTTTTGCAGGGGGAGGGGCGGGGGGGATGGAGTCTTGCCCTGTTGCCCAGGCTGGAATACAGTGGCATGATCTCAGCTCACTGCAACCTCTGCCTCCTGGATTCAAGCGATTCTCCTGCCTCAGCCTGCCAAGTAGCTGGGATTAAAGGTGCAAGCCACCATGCCTGGCTAATTTTTTGTATTTTTAGTAGAGACAAAGCACATACTTAATCTCAAGTCTTCTAAGATTGCCCTGAATGAAGGTCTTATCTTCCATAAACAAAGGACTAAAACTACAGAAAATCAGACATAAGCTGTAATCATGCAAGTGGCTGACCTGCAATGAAAGGTGCATGCTCAGTCTTGCCAGGTGTCTACTATTAAACCGAGGGCATTGACTGGTAAAGAATGAGACCCTGCAATTTGGAATGAGGATATATGGGAGGACCCTGGTAAAGCTGGGGACACTAAGCTTGTAAACTCTGATGAGCCTTTTTGGTCAAATACTGTGAAGATAATTGTATTTCATATGAATGCTCACTAAAGGGTGACCTCAGCAGAGGAGGATTTTCATAATCAAGTGGATAGGATGACTTGTTCTGTGGACACCACTCAGCCTCCCTCTTTCCCCTGACACTCTGTCATCTTTCAGTGGGCCCATGAACAAAGTGGCCATGGTGGCAGGGAGGTTACGCATGGGCTCAGCAACATGGACTTCCATTCACCAAGTCTGACTTGGCAGTGGCCACTGCTGATTGCCCAGTTTGTCAGCAGCAGAGACCAACACGGAGTCTGTGATATGGTACCATTCCTCAGGGTGATCAGCCAGCTACTGTAGTTGGTGGCAGGTTGATTATGTTGGACCTCTTCTGTCATGGAAAGGGCAGCAATTTGCCCTCACCAGAATAGACACTTACTCCAGATATGGGTTTTTCTGTCCTGCATACAATGCTTCTGCCAAAACTACCAACCCTGGACTCATGGAATGCCTTATCGACCATATGGTATTCCACATAGTGGTACCTCTAACCAGGGCACTCAACTTTATGGCTAAAGAAGTGAGGCTGTGGGCTCATGCTCATAAAATTCACTGGTCTTACCATGTTCCCCATCATCCTGAAGCAACTGGATTGACAGAACAGTGGAATGGCCTTTTGAAGTCACAATTACAATGTCAACTAGGTGACAATACCTTGTACGGCTGGGACAAAGTTGTCCATAAGGCTGTGCATGCCCTAAATCAGTGGCCAATACATGGTACTGTTTTTCCCATAGCCAGGATTTAGGGGTCCAGGAATCAAGGGGTGGAAGTAGAAATGGCTTCACACATCATCACCGCCAGTGACCCACCAACAAAATTTTTGCTTTCTGTTCCCACAACATTACATTTTGCTGGCCTACAGGTCTTAGCTCCAGAAGGAGGAATGCTGCCACCAGGAGACACAATGATGATCCTAAACTGGAAGTTAAGGTTGCCACCTGGACACTTTGGGCTCCTCCTACCTCTAAGTCAACAGGCTAAGAAGGGAGTTACAGTGTTGGCTGGGGTGATTGACCCAAACTATCAGGATGAAATTAGTATACTACTCCACAATGGAGATAAGAAAGAGTATGTGTGGAATACAGGAGATCCCTTAGGGCATCTTTTAGTCTTACCATGCCCTGTGATTAAGGTCGATGGGAAACTATAACAACCCAGTCCAGGCAAGACTACAAATGTCCCAGACCTTAAGGAATGAAGGTTTTGGTCATTCCACCAGGTAAAAAACCACGGCCTGCTGAGCTGTTGCTAAAAATAAAAGGAATCCAGAATAGGTAGTAGAAGGACATTTGTTTGCAGAACATGTATCTATCTTTTTTTTTTTTTTTTGGCAGATAGAGTCTCACTCTGTCACCCAGGTTGGAGTGCACTGGTGCTATCTTGGCTCACTGCAACCTCTGGTTCCCGGGTTCAAGTGATTCTCCTCCCTCAGCCTCCCGAGTAGCTGGGACTACAGGCACCTGCCACCACACCCGGCTAATTGTTTGTATTTTTAGTAGAGATGGGGTTTCACTGTCTGGCCTCAATCTCCTGACCTTGTGGTTCACCCACCTTGGCCTCCCAAAGTGCTGGGATTACAGGCATGAGCCACCGCACCCAGCCAGATCATATATCTTGTAAAGCTGAATTTGACTGCATGTAATTTTAAACCATTTAATGGCTGGTAGTTATGGTAAAGCAGTGTTGAGAAAAGAGGAAGAAAAGGTACCTAAATAGGAATGAAAAGGAGAAAGAAGGAGTCAAGAATCTATTATGAAAGGGAGCGAGGGAGACAGAAGAAACAAAGACAGATAAGATAGACAAGGAAGACAACTGTGGAAATACTGTTTACCAGGGGGAGAAAAGGAGAGAAAGAGAGGTAAGAGAAATCTGTATTGAAAAAGCTCAACCAAAGAAGAAAGTAAATATACCATCTCTGTTCTCAATTTTTTTAAACAGCAAATCCACATAGACACCCAAAACTGGATTTGGATTCTAATGAATTTTTCACAATGAAAAATAATTTTAACTTTTCCTTTTTCTTTCTTTGCTTTTTTGTTGTTGTTGTTTGTTTTTTGAGACAGGTTCTCACTCCGTTAGCCAGGCTGGAGTTTAGTGGTATGATTATGGTTTTCTGCAACCTCGACCTCCTAGGCTAAAGCAATCCTCCCATTTCAACCATTAGAATAGCTGGGACTAAAGGCACAGGCCACTGTTCCCAGCTAATGTTTGTATTTTTTGTAGAGAAAGTGTCCTACTATGTTTCTCAGGTTGGTCTGGACTCCTGGATTCAGGCTATCCCCCACCTTGGGCTCCAAAAGTACTAGGATCACAGGCGTTAGCCATCACACCCAGCTACTTTTTTTCTCTCTCTCTTTTTTCTTTACATATTCTTCCTCTACAATTTCCGTAATAATGGTTGTATTTTAACATTTTATAATATATATGGGAAGCAACTTCACCTAGTCTGAGCTGTTCACAGAGTTCTCCTTCCTACTGCCATGACCGAATCGTTTACTATGGCTCCCCACTGCCCTGAGACAAAATGACTGATTTCATGAGAGTAGGAACGGTGTTTTATTCACCACTATAAACCAGCAGCTAACCTAATTCCTGGCACATTGTAAACACTTCAAAATATTAACAAATAAAATCAAAAAATTAATCAGATGTCTTCATCAAATTGTCTTGCCTCCTAGCTAAACTTTCGAATACAGATAACAAGCGAAACAGCACAACTCCATTTAGAACAGAAAAAAGGGAGGGAGGAGATGAAGATGATGTAAGGCATGATACCGCCTATTTTGCACTATATTTAAGATTCTTTTCATTTTAACTCACAATTTACCACAGGAAAGCTAGAAGTTTTTGTCTTTCCTTTCTACATATTTCAGCTTAGAAATGTTATTTTTAGCTATATATTTACATTAGCAAAATCACATCACAGCAAAATGACTTGGGCACCCTGTAAAATTTATAATGAAGGGATCTTATGTGTCAATCAATGGTGTACAGGCATGTTACTCAGAATACTGCTCCCTTATTTTTCTACATAATGATCACATTTGGGAGAACTGGCCTTTTTCCAGGTTCAATGTGCTTTGCTGTTGGAATCTTACATCCACTTGATGAGGTCTTCCTGGCAAGGTTACCCTACAGCAAAATCGTGACATAGAGAGTAAGAGCTCCTTGACTTTTGTCCTCCATTTCTGCTCCTTGCTGTCAGCCCCTGACACCCTCATGCTATCCCAGAGGGCATTGCTCTCCGGTAGTTGCTCCCTCTTCTGCCACTCTTGATGACTGTATTCCCAGTCTGCTTCCCATGTAAGCACACACGCACATGCGCAGACACACACACACACACACACACACACACACACACTCTCTCTCTCTCTCTCTCTCTCTCTCTCTCTCTTGCACCCCTTCCAGTATGGCATTCTGAGGTTAATCTTAATGTCTAACTCTTAGCCAGAGTAAATTTACACTTAAAAGAAATCAAAGCATATATGCAGATGGTTACAAATCAAGTAATTTAGAGGAACTTATAATGAAAATCATCAGTTGCCTGTTTGAATTCCAGTTTCTCATTTTAGAAGCAGACAGAAATCTTATGGCTTTTGGCTGCTTATACTGTCATATCTTCATATTTTGAAAAATCATTTCTACACATAATTTACTTCATGCTTTAATCTCTAAGAATTCATCTTACACTACTTCTCACCTCTCTCTTTCCTCCTGCAATATATTTCTTTCATGTCCTTACTTCCCCTGTAATTCAAATTACATTCATTACAAAAGTGGAAGTCTCAAATATTCTACAACAATTATCATTATTATACAGCCATGAAAACCCGTATTTGTGAAGACCAGTTAATGACATGGTAAAATACTGACCACTCGAAATGAAGTGAAAATTTTAAAAATACGTATTTATCAATATGGTATGATTCAAATTCTATAAAATATATAGATTTTATGCAATAAATTTCTAGGACAGAAAAATATGATAGAGTTGTAATGTTCATCTCAGTAGAGTGGGATTATGGATTATTTTAATTTTCCTGTTCATATTTTTCTACATATGTCTACAACAAATACATGTCACATATAATTTTAAAAATTAAGAGAGAAAGTAAACCCTTGGTAAGTACAAGGAATTAATACCTATTGTGAAATTTTAAGCCAGTGGGAAGGCTAATTTCAGGCCATGTTCTTCCCATTATATAAGCTTTGGAATGCTTATCTCACCCAAACCCTTCTTTACCACCTAAAATATGCAAACTGATGACAGGCCAGAGATCCAAATCACTATAAAAATTCAGGACATCATCAGAACTTTTAAAAATGAAAATCCAACAGTTTTAATTAAGTGCATAATACATATGTATGAGTGCATTGTCTTTTGTAATAGAAGACACAGCTGTTTGCTATGGGTTTGAAATCCAATTTAAAATTTTGTAATCCTATGCTAATGATCTAAAGAAAAAAGAAGTAGCAGACAACAACATTTTGCGTTAATATTAAATGTTCCCAATGCCGGAGGAGTCCTCACTATGTCAGTATTAATTAAGAGCATTTTCTTTTACAGTGCATATTTCCTTATGGCTCTGTATCCCATCTCTAAAAGAATACCAAATCACTTTTAATGAAGAATTATTTGTGCATTGCTGAGTTTAAGAAATTGTATCTTATTCTCAATATTCAAGATTATATAATCTAATGAACACAGTTGGAAATATTTTACATAAAGTAGGGAGAGAGTAGGACTGGCTGAATTCTGTTCTCTCCAGTCCCCAAGAAATTACAGCTGACCCATCCACACCCTGTTCTGTCCACAAGAGCTTCCTCCCTCCCTCTGGGCATGGACAACTGAAACAGGATTTTTCAGATCTGCTTGCATCAGCCCACATCCTTCCATTTAACTTCTGGCTGTCTATCCAACCGCCGCAGGATCAGCCTGGCTCTTTCCTGCTCAGAGAAAGCAGACCAATGGTAAAACTCTTCACGTGTGTCTCCTTGACCTCCTAATTGGCTAGCCACATGGCCTGCCTAGGAGTTGGCATCTTCTCCTTGAAATCAGGAATTTGTGATTTGCTCCTTATTTGGCCTGCTAGTATGATGTCCCTGGCTTTCTGCTCCCCTTGTTTTTTAGCCAGAGAAGACAGGAGGAACTGCCTATCTCTCTCTTGTTTCACTATCCTGTCAGCTTGAGGTCCCTGTGAAAGCTAGAGACCGTCTTTTTCCCAGTGCCTAATTAGAGGTTCCTACTCGCAGGGATTCTTCTATTCCTCTGCCCTGATTCCTCCACCAAAGTCAGGAGTACCATCAACCAATCTGCAATTACAGTCCAAATTAGGATCTCTGCTGCCTGGGATTGAATAGAATCTTGGCCCCTCCTTTTTGGCTTTATGGCCTTGATCAAGGCACTTAACAGTTCTGTGCCTCAGTTTCCCTATCTGTAAAACAAATAATACTAGTAACTACATTATTGTTATAGTAAGAACTAGATGAAATCACACATATATACATATACATACATACACATATAGTGCTATATAGTGCTAAAACAATGCCTTGTACACAATAAGTTCTACCTAAATGTAGCTATTATTATTATTATTATTATATAATATACATAGGAGTTTCATTTACACACACATACTCACACACAGATATACTTTCAAAAATCCCTGTCCGAACCAGACAGGGCATGGGAAGGCTATTTGGCAGGAAAAGTAGTCCTAGCAAGAGGGAACTACTCCCTAGTTAATTTTCCCCAAGTCACAGCAGATTATAGTGGCAAGCAACTTGTTAATGACAGCAACGATATGAAGATGCATTTTCTGGGTCATTCTGAGTCAAAGGAAATTAAAACCAGTGACTTTCAGACTGGCTTAGTGCTAGAAACATTTGGCTGCAGAATCAAACCAGCAGCCAAGGGGGAGTCCAAGATAAATTCCTCAGCATTTGTCTTTTTTTTTTTTGTTTTTTTGAGACATGGTCTGGCTCTGCCACTTATGCTGAAGTACAGTGACAGAATCACAGCTCACTGCAGCGTCCACCTCCTGGACTCAAGAAATCCTCCCACCACAAGCCATCACACCCAGCTAACTTCTAAATTTTTTGTAGAGAGGGGAATCTGCCTTTGTTGCCCAGGCTGGTCTTGAACTCTTGGGCTCAAGCAATCTTGCCACCTCAGCCACCCCAAAGTGTTAGAATTATAGGCGTGAACCAACACACTCAGCCAGGACTTGCCTTCATGTATGAAGATCCCCGGGAGAACTGAGATCCAGACAAAATGTTGGGCCTAACTCAGAACAAAACCTGTGTTAAGCAATTTGTTCATTTGGCAAAAAGCCTTTAAGACTTCAGGTGAGCTCATAGCAAGGGTCTGACTCAAACAAGTCTCATTTGAAGAGGTAGATTACGTGTTTCAGATGATGACTTGATGACTCATTAGACTTCACGCATCCCGCTGACTCAAATCTGAATAAGTATACTAGCAGGTGGTGATACAGCTACTGGAAATGGCTAGGCTCTTGGCTCTATTCCAATAGCAGTACTATAATTTCATGCCTACAGCAAACCTTTCTGCAAATTACACCTACACTATAATCAGCTGCAGAGGCCTTTTGTGACTATTTATAAAGGACACCTTTTAATTCACCCTTATAATTTAGCTGGTAGCATTTGCTGGCAATGTTTTAACAGCTATGCAATGCAAAGCCACTTCTATTAAGGGCACTGTCTCTCTTCTAAGTGTATAGTACACCACACAGCCATGAAGTGCTAACCAGTACAACTGTCACCAAATTCTGATATAAGAGTCTACTATTTCTCCCTTCTCAGCAAGGGAGAACATTTTGGAAGTGCCACAAAAAGGGTCTGGATTGCATTGGTCTGTGTTTGCCCAAAACCAAAAAGCATAATGAAATTTGCAACCCTAAACTTGTACTCGGCCAGGTGCAGCGGCTCACGCCTGTAATCCCAGCACTATGGGAGGCCAAGGTGGGTGGATCACAAAATCAGGAGTTCAAGACCAGCCTGGCCAATTTGGTGAAACCTCGTCTCTAAAAATTTGACAGGTGTGATGGAAGGTGCCTGTAGTCCCAGCTACTAAGGAGGCTGAGGCAGGAGAATTGCTTGAACCTGGGAGTCAGAGGTTGCAGTGAGCAGAGATCACGCCACCGCACTCCAGCCTGGGCAACAGAGTGAGACAACAGAGTGGGCAAACAGTCGTGCTCAGAGAATCCCCATTAACCAGTTTAACTTCTTATCAAAGAGGCACATGGGGTGCATCAGAGTTGCTCTAGAGCAGCTAGTGCTCACTGGTGATCTGAAGATCTTGTTAAAATGCAGATTCTGAATCAGTACGTTTGGGATAGGGCCTGAGATTGTGCTTTCTAACAAGCTCCTAGGTCACATCACACTGTGAATAGCAACAGAATTGGTCGGAAGGATGAGAAAATTTGGGGAGGACTGTGGGTCTAAATGACACATATGTGAAAATGGTGTCACTGAATCTTTCCAGTGGTTATGAAATTCTAATGGAAATTGAGATCTATTGAAATCAGTAAAGCTGATCTTTATACTGTCAGTCTTTATGCTCTCATTATTTTTACCATCATCATCATCATCACCATAAAAATAGAGAAATAATATCCCTAAATAGATTCATGAAAATAGGTCCATGGATATGAATAAGAGGGTTTGCAATTGCACAGATGACATACATGTGCATATTTTTGTAGCTCATTGCTATATTAGGAAACAAAACTACACTTCATTCAGATTTAAAATAAAGGAAATCAGCTGTTGGTCTTTCAGAAGGTCAAACTTTTATTCCCCAATATTTTCATTAATAAAGTGAAAGAACTTAATTAAATGATATATAACTTTCTATGTGAAAAATACTGAGATTCAATTAATATTATTTTTGAATTTCAATAGCTTTTGAGGAACAAGTGGCTTTTGATTACATGGATGAATATTATAGCAGTGAAGTCTGAGATTTTAGTGCCCCCTTCACCCAAGTACCGTACATTATATCCAATATGTAGCTATTTAACCCACACCCACTTTCCACCCTCCACCTTCTGAGTCTCCATAGTCCGTTATACCACTCTGTAATCCTTTAAGTGCCCATTGCTTAGCTCTCACTTGTAAGTGAGAGCGTACAATACTTGGTTTTCCATTTCTGAGTTTCTTCACTTAGAATAACGGCCTCCAGCTCCATCCAAGTTGCTATGTAAGACATTATTTTATTTTTTATGAGTAGCTTTCTATGGTATATTTATATCATATTTTCTTTGCCCACTTGTTGGGAACTTAGGTGGGTTCCATATCTTTGCAATTGTGTTGCAATAAACATTCATGTGTAGGTGTCTTGTTAATATAATGACTTCTTTTCCTCTGGGTAGATACCCAGTAGACGGAATTCTGGTTTCTTAAATTCACGTGTACCATCTGTCACATCTGAACTTGAATAACACATGTCATACCACATACAACAAAGTTCCTTTTCACACTCCCCAAAATTGAGATGAGTAATGACAAAAATAATTTCTTACCACACTCACTAGTACCTTATTCTAATCATAGTAACAATGTTACAAAGTGAATAACCTTACATATTTGAGGATGAAACATGCTTGGAACTGAAAACAGATTGTCTACCAATAGACCTACTGCTTTAGTTTGTGATATTACTTAACATTTTTTATAGAAGCTCAATTTTCAAAATATATTTATTGCATATCGAAAATATCATAGAGCTGAAATGAGCTTTGACTTTTGAAGAAATTCAACACTATTTTTATGAAAGTTTCACTAACTGGTTCAGCAGAAGTAATTTAGGATATTTATGGTAAAACACCAATTTAGTGACTGTAGCTCCCCGAAACTCAGACCAACTACAAGTCCTTTTTCAGACAACTTGTCTCTAATTTTTTTTCTAATAATTTTCTTTGGCTTGCTAAGAACCCCTCTGGCTTGTGGGAAGTGCTTTGAAAAACAGAAAATAAATCAATTATCATGAAAGGTTCTATGTATTCAACTTTCAATTATTTAAATACTATCTAATGTATAGTTTCAAGAATTCTAACTTCATTCTTTCTGCCTACCTATTTATTTGCAAAGAAGGAAAAAAAGAAGAAAAGGGGAAAATTTCATCTAAATAGAACCATTCTTTCATTTTTATAATGTATGAGAGCATGTTAGGATATTGAACACAACAATCATATTTGCTTGCACAAATTTCGATTTTGGGTTTTTTTCTACTAATATTTTCACTTTGGCAAAAGAGAATATTTATAATAATAATGATGATGATGATGGAGAAAGATTATAAAAATGAGCAATTGTAAAAAATTTTCATCCTCTATAATATCATTGTTTTATAGAAAAAAAATATAAATCTCTCAAGTGGTTTAGTAAGTTGCCTATGGTCACACAGCTAATAAGTGACAAACCTGATACAAACTCTGGTTGTCTGACGCCTAAGCCCATAGTTTTAATGGTTCATATGCATTCCTCAAATTTCTGCCCAAAAATATTTGAATGGATTCTTACAGCATAGAATAAAAAGTGAAGGCCCTGTTTAATAGAAAGTAATAGATTCTTAAAACAGAATAGAACAAAGTTTTAAGCATCCTGTATCTTTTAGTTTAAAAAACTATGTATCTTTTAGCTTAAAATCTTTTAGTTTAAGAATATCTTATCTTTTAGTTTGAGAAGAGACCAAAGCTTTAAGCATCCTGTATCTTTTAGTTTAAAAAACTGTATCTTTTAGTTTAAAAAACTTTGGTCTATTCTGTTTTAAGAATAGACCAAAGTTTTAAGCATCCTGTATCTTTTAGTTTAAAAGAAAATTTAAAAATATGACAAAAATACCCCCTTTTCCATTTAGCTATTTATTTTTATTTTTAAGAGAAAATAATTACTTTAGAACAGAAAGAGAAAGGAAGAATGTGAAATTTAAAAGATTTTCTTTTTATAAAAATTGTCTGATATTTCCCAAGATATTTACAAGGTAATCTCTCCAAGAGATTAATTTCAGGTGCATGTGAAAATACAAAGTGAAGCAAGTTTTCTACATCTATCTCCCACCCCAGAGCTCCCCCTCCCCAAGACACAATGTTGCATTCTAGGACCTGTAAAGGTGCTCAGCACATAACAGGTCCCCAAGAATTATATATTTTTGATGACTGAAATGCCCATTTATTTGAAATAAGCCTATTCTCGCCTTCAATTGCAAGGAAAACTTTTGGGTCACCAAATGTAATGTATTCGTGTCAAGCATTTTGTCATCAATGCAATTCAACAATGTCCACCTCACTATCTCTTTAATGTCAATGTCTTCAGTTCAAACTTTTTTCCTCCTTTTCTGTTCAGAAACTCCAATTGGTGTACCCTCCTTTCTTTTTCACTGTAAATGTGCTTCATCATATTTATTGACACTCACGGGGACAGCAAGGTAGCATCTTAACTATGCAAGCTCCTATTACACTTGCTAAAGTTTTTGCAGCATCTGATGTTCCTTTTACTATAAGAACTTTATTCCAATCTTTTCTTAGACTACAACATTTGCTACTTGTGATTTGGTTAATGAAGCTATAGTGTCAACACCCTTAGCAACGTCTACATTGGCCCCTGGATATGATGTTACTCTGCTCTCTCAACACTTAAGCCACAGCTGACTTCTGAAGTGTCTTACTGTAATCATACAAACATATAATCCTAACTAATTAAACTAAAAATTTTACATAAAGGCTAATTAACTCACATGATATTCCTGAAGGACAGAAACATAAAAAATATATACGATTAAAATGGCCAGGCTCAAAAAGGATATCTATACTGTTTACATAATACAGTTTCATTACGTGTACATTTTTCACAAATTGTACTCATTTGAAAATTTTCACCGAAGGCAGTGACCATTAATCATTAGCAGTGTGCAGAAACACCTGCTTAGTTCATATTTTAACAATTTGCCTTAGAACTTGGCTTCTAGAAACACAGGGGATTTCAGTAGAGGGAACCCTTGGGTGTTTTTTACATTACAATGGCTCTTTTGATACTTTTAAAATTTTGATTGACAAATAACAATTTTATATATTTATGGAATACAATGTTGGGATACATTATGGTATACACTTATGGGATACGGTGTCTCAATACAGATATATATTGTGGAATGATCAAATCAGACTAATTATCGTAATCAGCACCTCAAATAATTATCATTTATTTGTGGTAAGAGCATGTAAAGTCCTCTCTTTTAACTGTTTTAGTACATTTTTTACCATCTCAGAATCTTCTTTCTACTTTTGATGGAGAAATTGTTCAGCAAATTTCACATCTTTCTCTTTCTCTCTCTCTTCTCTCTCTCTCTCTCTCTCTCTCACACACACACACACACACACACACACACACACGAGCTATAGTGAGATACCTTTCCAAAAATTGATATTCAATGAGAGAACATCACCAGTGAATTCATCACCAGATAAATCTACCTAAAAGTCAATAGTTTTGTATTTTATCTACCATAATATTCTTATGGAAAACCAATGACTGACAAAGTTTTTTGGGCATAGAAGTTATATAACTGAAAGGACATGATATTGAGAAAATGAGTTTAATGTATCCCTCAAGGATGGCAAAAAACATATTCATCTAGTTGAATTGAAATAAAAAATAATATATGAAAATATAGATAATCCCAAGACTATTATCTCCATGTAGTCTGTAACCTACAATTTATATGGAATTATATATTTAAACACAAATTAGCCCCATTGATGTGAGTATCTCAATGTATTATAATGAGTGGTACAGCTCAGATAAGTCAATGATTCAATTAGGCAGGTGTATATCCATACCACCTTTACTATATATTGAGCCAGGAGAATTAAATGTACTATTTTCATTTTCTAACTATAACAATCATTTTTTTTTTCTTTCCAAATGCTCATAAAGAATCTATTGAGGGAGCTGAGTTGCTATTGAAAATTATGACAACATCCATATCTCAGATTCACTGCTCACTCTCATATTATATTTGGAAATTTTTCCTGTAGGATTTTCAGAACCTTGTCAAGTACTCTGCTCTTAAATTTGCCATTTCTACAAAGTAGTTCTTAGTGAAGTTTTGAAGTGTTGTGTTTTCTCACCACTGTGTTCCTTAAAGAGAGCTGTAACTGACATTTTGAAAGCAAAATGAAACACATACATTAGTTTTATTTTAAAATTTGACAAAGCACATCTTTCTTTTCTTCATATAATTAATTGAGTTACATTTTAAATGCATATATCATTTGTGCACCTGCAATAATTTTTTGTTGTAGGTGAAAACTCTCCACTCATCTCAATATGATATATAGGGTCAATCGTGACTATCTTAATTCACAATTTTTTCTTTCTAATCAACAGCGTTTAAAAGCTAAGAGTGCGATTTAACTGCAATAAACACCATTCCCTGATTTTTAACTAAATATGTTTTGAGATAATTAATCTCCCAGGTTTTCTTATCAGGAAGGGCAAGATTAGAGTAAAAGAAGTTTGATACTCTGGAAAGAGTATTTGTCATTCTTGACTCCTTCCATTATTTTATCTCATATGCACTCCATCACTGTCTTAGTCTGCTTTGCATTGCTTTAACAGAAAATTACAGACTGTGTAATTTATAACAAACAGAAATGTATTTGGCTCATGATTCTGGAGTCTAGGAAGTCCAGGAGCATGGTGACAGCATCTGGTGAGAGCCTTCATGATCTATCATCGAATGGTAGAAGGCGGAAGCACAAAAGAGGGTGAGAAGAAGAGCTAGAGGGGCCAAACTCGATTTTATAACAAACTGTCAATGACATTAATCCATTCATAAGTGCTCTGCCATCACAACCTAATAACCACTAATTTGGCTTCTACCTCCCAACATTGTTACCGTGAAGATTTTTTTCAACACACAAACTTTGGGGGACACATCCAAACCACAGGAGTCACCAAATTTTTCAAAATATCTTGTGAGTACATTTGCTTTTCTCCATCACTACTATCGCCACTGTAATCCAGGCCACCAGTACCCGTAAACTAAAATACCATAAATGATTTTCTTGCATGTTATAAGATCTATTTCAAAACCATTTCTCCTACTACACCATAGGGAGCACTTTCAAAATGCATTTCAGATAAAATGTTAGTGTGTCCTTGTCCTCAGTGTAAAATACAAGAACCCAAGCATAAAGCCTACCTCTTAAGTTTTAATATTGGCCACATGTTTACTCTCTAACAGTAAAAATCAGCTGTGGCCCCTCAGCTGATATCATGGTCTTCATGTCTTTTCTTATGATATTGCTTATGTCTAGAATGCATTTGCATGTACGTGCACATGCACACACACATGCACACATGCGTGAGCGCGCACACACACACACACACACACACACACAAAGCATACACTCTCTTAAGGACATAATGTAGACTTTATCAATACCAGAAATCTATCTTTGATTTCTTCTCCCATTCATTTTCAGTTAAACATCACAATCACTCACAATCGCGGGGAAGTTTTTAAAAATCACATTGCCTGGGCTACAGTAAGATTAAATCATAGTAGGATCCAGGCATTGGTGCTTTTTAAGCTCCCCAGGTGATTCCACTGTACACCCAAGGTTGAGACTCACTGCATAAGAGTTCCAGCTAACTATTTTTCCCAATAGCAATGTGCCCTATTGAATTTATCCCTCATATTTCACTGCCACATCAATTAGAACCTCTGTTTTGTCTCACCTAAGCCATATTTCTCCATCTTGGCTATAGGTTATTATGAGGAGCATTGTCAGTGCTTTGTCGAAATCCAAGGCCTCAGTTATTTGATAAATGTTTTGTTAATGTGCTGAATTCTTTCAAAATACCTATCAATCCTAAATTATATAAGATTTTTCTACATTTGGCAAAACATCTCTACAAATTAAATATTACTATAAATATGATATGACCTATTTAAACCATTAAGGACCTTAAAAAAGAAGGCTTTAAAAGTCAAGTCATTTTATGTGTAAAATATATTATTTCATGAATATGTAAATGTATGACAATAATTTTTGTACTTCTCATCCAAAATCTCAGAAAATGACAAAATACGATAGTACCCCCACAATATTCACATCACTTTTTTTAAGTTTTATTTTTTTAATTGGCAAATTGTATATACCTATCATGTACAACATGTTCTAAAATATGTATACATTGTGGAATGGCTCTGTTAAACTAGTTAACATACGTATTACCTCATCACTTTTTAAATGATTCTGTTTACTTACAAACTCAGTGCTTCCAAAATATGTAGTTTCTTTCTTACTGATTTTTCTTTTTGGATAATGATGAGCATACCACACAATGGCAAAGCATTTTTCCAGGTACTGTTGTGCATGGGGAGATAGCTATACAAGGAGTCAGGACCCCTAAGTCCTGATTTTTAGCTTTGGTTCAACATATATTTAGTCTGTGACATTGGGCAATGTTTTAACCTTCCTAAGCTTCAACTTTGTAAACATAATATAAGATGAGAATAAGTCTGCAGGCTGGAATTTCTAAAAGTATTGTAAAAATTCAATGAAATAGGTGTGTGTTCTTCCTACAGAGACAGATGCAAGACTCAAGGGGTAATTGTAAAGAATTTAGCACTGTTTACAATAGCAAAGACTTGGAACCAACCCAAATGCCCATCAATGATAGACTGGACAGGGAAAATGTGGCACATATACAGCATGGAATACTATGCAGCCATAAAATGATGAGTTTGTGTCCTTTGTAGGGACATGGATGAAGCTGGAAACCATCATTCTCAGCAAACTGACACAAGAACAGAAAATCAAACACCGCATGTTCCCACTCATAGGTGAGTGTTGAACAATGAGAACACATGGACACAAGGAGGGGAGCATCACACAATGAGGTCTGTTGGGGGGAACTAGGGGAGGGACAGCTGGGGGTAGGGAGTTGGGGAGGGATAACATGGGGGGAAATGCCAGATATAGGTGATGGGGAGGAAGGCAGCAAACCACATTGCCATGTGTGTACCTACTCAACAATCTTGCATGTTCTTCACATGTACCCCAAAACCTTAAATGCAATTATATATATATATATATATATATATATATATATTCACATTATATATATATATGTATATATATATTTTTAAGAATTTATTGAAGGGTCTATTTGCAAAATTGTGGGCAGCATAAAGAAACTAACAAAAGATGGTAAAGAACCCAAGGACTAGTTACAATAGGAAGGAGTTACAACCCCCAGCCCCCAGAGGACAGAAGAGGGAGCTGTTTCTAGAACCAGGTAAGAGCTGAACCTGTGGAAAAGGGGCTTGCTGTAGCCATGGGTAAAGGAACACAGACATTGCCAAAAGCCCAAATAGACAGGGGAGGAGCAGGGAATAAACACCCTGACCTCGCTTTCCTCCCTTCCTCTGATCACCTGCTGGTAATTTTCACTGAGCAAACTACCCAAATTCAGAAGAGTAATGCATTCTGCAAAGGTCGCCACCAGGGTTACAGAGCAGGATAAAAGGAGATAAATGAGTAATATGGAAGAACAATTGGAGAACATTCAGCACAATATAAAAGCTGTTTTAACCCAAAATGTGTTCAGTAAATTGTTTAAAAAATATTAAATGAACATGCAATATAAGAGTGAAAGCTGTCATTCTGTATGATACCATAACAATGGATACAGGTCATTTTACATTTGTCCAAGCTCAAATATACAACACAAACAGTAAGTTCTAGGCACATTATGGCTTTAGTGAGAGATAACATATCAATATTAGCTCATCAATTGTAGCAGATGTACCACACTAATGCAAGGTGTTAAGAACAGGGGAACTTGGTGGCAGAGCAAGGGATGTACAGCCACTCTCTACACTGTTCTCAGTTTTTCCCTGTAGACCTAAAACTGCTGTTAGTTTTTTTACAAGTTATTTTCATGACTAATATTCATTGAAAATGACTGATCATACCCCAATTTCCACCAAGCTGTTGCATCTATGAAGATGAACTGATGATGTAACCACCATATGACACTAACTTACAAGAGGTTGACTCTCAAGCCTGGGAAATACATTTCCCAGATGTATTTCTGGGAAACCTCCAATTGTGGAGCATTAGTGTGACTTTCTCTTCTAAAATTTCCATTTCTATCCCTTGATTCATTAATTTAGAAAGACAAAATCCTCTCAAAGTTTTTCCTAACATACTTCGTATGATCATTGCTCTTGAAGTGGTTAACTTTTCACTTAAAGCTAAGCAACCTTATTTTCATCATATTTTAAATGTGAAAGTTCTTTGCCCCTTAAAGAGAATGGCAACATAAATTTGGAAACATTTTTGTGGTTGTTGTAATAACAGTAGATATATTTTGCTGGTAATTTTTCACTATGGTGACAAAGGAAATAAAACATTTTGGATACAAGAAACCCCATACAATATGACTGAAATATATTCAGCTTACTATCCAATTTCAGTTTCTCTTAAAATCATTTATTTCAACATGATTTATCATATTCTTATGGCAGGTGCTCTAAAATGTACATTGCATACCAAAATCATGAGAGCCTACATACTGATATCTAATATAAAGCTCTTAGTGTTTTGTATTATTTTGATATAAGACAGACAGAACCACAAGTGCTTGTGAAATCCTGTTACTGTTCTCTTTGTAAGAGAATTTATATTTTAAGCACAAAATTATAGATGTTAACATCAGATAAGAAATCAAATAACAAACTATGTAAACAAACAAAAAATTAGACTCCATGTCTCAGAGCAGGTACTAGATACCCAACAACAGAATTTAGAAATTATTCCTAATGGCACTAGCAGTAGGAACAAGTGTGGTTGGAAAGAATATG
>NW_016107341.1:6770132-6822181 GCF_001604975.1 Cebus imitator
AGTGGCACGATCACCACTCACTGCAACCTCAGACTCCTGGGTTCAAGTGATTCTCCTGCCTCAGCCTCCTGAGTAGCTGGGATTACAGGTGCCTGCCACCACACCCAGGTAATTTTTGGGTTTCACCATGTTGGGCAGGATGATCTCGATCTCCTGACCTGGTGATTTGCCCACCTCGGCCTCCCAAAGGGCTGGGATTACAGGCGTGAGGCACCGCGCCCAGCCCAGCTGTCTCTTCTCTAGAGTATAGGTAGACTTATCCTTTCTCTCCTTTCTCCCTCTCCACAGCAGCCCCCTGAAGTCCAATCAGCCTGCATCCCTGTGTCAGAGGAAGGCTCTGATATGTGGTTTTCTCCAACAGGCCTGCTTTTGTCCTCATGGGTTATCACCAGAGAGGGCAGAATCTCCAGTCTTTAAGGTGCTGAGGTCTAGCAGCAACAGCTGAGCTGCTTGGTGCCTCTGAGAGATTTAGCGTAAATGCGGGCAGTTCATACAGTTTATTACTCTGATGATAACACTAAGTTCTTAGACACAGAGCAATGTTTCAAATGTGTTTCTATGTTGTCACCTTTTGTACCCTCATGTGCATAAACGCAAACAGTGTAAGAATATAAATGACTCTTTCTCGTCTTATCTGGGTTGTTTGTGTGCATACCCTAGTCCTGGGAAGGCTGAGGAACAAACTGCCACACAGAGATACAAATGCTTTCTGGTTTGCAGCTGCAGCTGTTGTTTGCAGTGCCTGATGCCTTTCACAAGCTTTTTTCCTCATCCATATCTATTCAGTGACTTTGTTTGAAAAAGCTTACTCCAAACTCTGAGCTAGTTTATCTAGCCCAGTGACCTCCCAGAAATCCACAGCAGGTTAAATCTTCTATGGGATTTTAACACAGAAGAGCAGTAGCTCAACCGCTGTTAAATATATATATATATATATATATATATGTTTACATATTATATATATGTTTACATATATATATATGTTTACATATTTTATATATTTATATGTGTGTGTGTGCATATATATATATATATATAGGCCCTATATATATACAGGCCCTCTTTAATTTCTTATGCAATAAATAATTTTTAAAGGGCCATTTCAAAAACTCAATCCAGGATTTGACCCTTTGGCCAAAGGGAGTCTTTTCAGTTGAGCCTCCTAAGAATTACTTACACAATCTCTTGTTATTTAAGGAAGCAAACTTTTGGCCAAGGACGGACACTTTGTAAAATTAAGATGAACAATAACATCTTAGTAGGTAATGGGTTCAGAAACTACTTCACAATTTGTTCTTGGCAAAATTACCAAGGGTTCTGGGGCTATGCAACACCCTGGGAAAACATTTAAGGGAAAGAATGCAGGATGCAGCAGGAAAACAGATTACAGCTCCCTCATGTGAGCAGTGGAATATTTCTTGTCCTGTAGCCAATCTTTGCATTTGTTCCTGTAGATCTTGGGAGAAAATGAATAAGGATGTCCAGTGGAAGTTTTGGAAATGTGTCAATAATTTTATTTTCCCTTGCCCAGGAAAGAGAAATAGGAGGAAAAAAATTAATTTATTCATAAAAATATGTGCAAAACAAAGAAGAAAGTATGCACACCTATCATAAAATCCCTCTTTGATATTTTACAACTAAATGATAAGCATAACCACCAGCAACAGCACACATTACATACAATGGTAAGGAAAGAGAGAGGAAAAAATGTAGATTGGTTAATATACTTGAATTCAAACACACACACAAGGTAAACAGATTAGCCCCAGAATCGTAGTTAGGGTTTAAGCTTTAATAATTTCAGAGGTAGAAATGTTACAGACTTTAAAAACAGCATTGTTTGAATTTATTTATGTTTTTTTAGACTTAGTTTTATGCAAGCCAAATAATCTCTTTTTAATCTTAACTTTTCGTTTCAGTCCGTATTTCCCATCATGTGCACATGCAAACAAAGCAGAGATGAAAATACATATAGCAAGAAGTCATGAGGTCAGAGTTGGGTTCTGTAACTTCCTTCTTCCAGTATCTAGTTCTTGTTCCTTGTCCCTCAGCTCGTATTTCTGGTCTGGTTGCTATTCTTGACCTGCGACCAAACGTTCTTCATAACGTGTTCCTAGTAGTATTAGCACCAGCAGTGACAACAGCAGCAATAGGAATTAGTAGTAACGGCTAGGAGTGTGTCAAAGCAACCCTAGCAGCCCTGTTTTCCCTTGATGATAAAAATCAGTCATCTCAGACATTAAACTCTTCCGTTGTCCATTGAGTCAGTGGTATAAGGAGCTCAAGGTAATTCCATGGGATTCTCGGTTTCCAGTTGAATAGAAACATTTTTTTGTGATAATTAAACACAATAATCCAGCAGAATTCAAAGTTATAGGAACAGGAAACAACATTTTCAGTGAGTGTATCGTTGAGGTAACAGGGCAGGGAATACTCCCACTCCAGCCCCTTCATTCTCAAAGCCGTGTGTCCTGACTATTGCAGAAACAGCATTAGGTATTTATTAGTCGTCGCTATCAATTGCTATTGGAACATGTTGTACATGTTGTCGGATGGCACCTAGGAATTACAAGCTTTTATTTGTATGTTTGGGCTCTTCTTGTCCTCCCAGCAGGTATGTACTATTCTTTCAGTATACCATCGGACTATTTCATTAAGACAGCATCTTCAGGCAATGTGGTACATGGTAGCACCAGTAAGTCTCATGGATATGAGTCACTACTTTCACTGTAAAATGAGCTCTTTGGTCAGAAGCCATATTATGTGGGATACCAAATGAGAGAATAAGGTATTATATACAGGTGGTGATGCTGGCGAAAGCATTGTAGGGGAAGAAATACAAATTTATATCCAAAGTATCTTTTCTAAAGGCAATGCATTCTTCCCTTCCAGAGTGGCAGAGGTCCAAAGTAATTATTCTGCCACTGAATGGCTCACTCGTCACACTAGGAAATGGTGCTATATTAGGGGCTCAGTTTGGTCTACACTACCGGCTGTTTCATTCTTTGGCAGTCGTGTGTGCCACATGAGCTTTGTGAGAATAAAAATCTTTGTTTAGGCTTCATCTTCATTATGGCCATTTTATTCATGAATCCAGTGATGAAATGACTAAGAAGAGAAGCAAACTGACTTGTATAGAATGGGTTGTGTACCACTATTATTGAAAGCCTTCTCTGGAAAGTTTTTGTGAGTATTCACACATATACTTTTCCCCAGGTACCTCTGTTACTAAGCCTCCTACCTTGTATTCCGTGTGATGATTTCCTGTGGAAACTATTACAAGAGAAAGAGTTTATGTAGTCCTTAAGATGAAGAAGACATCCTACTGTCCCTGCCATATGAAAGCAAATTTTTTTCTGTTGATTTTCACTAATTATATTTTTTAAGTTCCAGATAAATACCTGAATATTAACTATATACTGGATACTAGGAGCTAAATTGATTTACTCCAGTAAAGAAACCACATCTGCAACAGCAACCAAAATTGCAGTCACCACCTGATTAGTTTCACGACAATCAACTGATATTCTGCAAGATCCGTATGTCTTCACAAAACAAATAGGTAAGTTAGCTAGAAATGAGATATTTGAACATTTATTCTGCATCCTTCACATGTCTGATAGTGGCAATAGTCTGCAACTGCCCTTGATTTGGCCTTCATTTTCATGTATTGCTTTACTAGAGAGAAGCTCTTCCTCAGCTTCTATTTCTCCCTTCTTATTGTAGTGGCTGTTTCTAAAGGGCAAAAACCCAATGTGGGGACTCCATCAGTTGCCAAGTATATCTATTCCAACTTAATAGGCTTTAGTAGACATTCCAACTCGGTAGACATTATTGGCTGCCAAAATCTCACGTATTGCCTGATCACAATAAAACCAATCTCACTGAAGCAGTTCGAAGCTCCATGGTTTAGGGTCAGTTTGGGACTTATGTCCAAAAATGTCTTAGAAATCTGGTCATTTGCATTATTTGATGCATGATTCCCCCTGGTAAATTGCCATAAGTTAGTTGATGGAAGGCTGAAAGGACTATTTGTAGTACCTACTACTGGTAATTTTATTGGGGTCCTGCTGAAGGGAATCTGCTTATTCTTTATTCAAAAAGTTCTAGATCTATGTACTAGATTATATATGGCATTTCAGTGAGAGGCTGTGACTCTGCTTTGTAGTGACTCAATTCAGATCTCTAATCACTAAATCTATAGTTTTATTTTTCAATCAAATATCCATGTTGAGTACGTATATATTACACAAAATGTTAGTAGGCTGTTCAAGTATCAAGGCCTAGACTCAGCCAAGCCACTCTGTTCTACCCTTCTTCCCTTTATGATAATTGAACATCCTTGCATCTGGAAGTTTAGTGCCACTACTCAGCTTCTGTCGTTCCGAGATCTTTTATTCCTTTAAAATCAATGAGCCCATGTGAGAGGCTCAATCCGTCACAGTCTTTCCTTACCTGCAAAGAACAGCCACTATTACAATGCTGGATCTACCTTCCCTGGTATCTCTAAAAGCTTTGGTGAGGGAAGTGTTCTCTAAATCTTCCTCAGAGATACAGTAAAGTAAAATATGTGAGTTTCCCATAAAAATGTCCTCCAACATTCCTATTTCCCTAAGCTTTTAGATTCATTAGTATACATTAAACTAAGGATATTCTGGCACCTCAACCTTATTTAATTTATGTCACTGCTATGTTCAGATTTAAGTCAACAGACTGAGTAAGCTAAGAGAACCACTCCGAGCTTCTTGAGGTCACAGTCATACCAGAACCTCCAGTAAAGGCACCCATATCCGTAATCTAACCTGGCACGTGGTATAGTATTTGTGTGTGTGCACTGCTTCAAAACGTTTACAGTCATTCCTCCCTACATTCCTCCCCTGGTTTTTGTGAAGGTAAATTTGAAAAATAATGTTTCTGTTTTCATGTATGTGCCATCTCTCCTAGATTAGACTTTTTAGTTATTCCCAACTTGTCTTGTGTTCATCCTCTAATTATGGATCTGGAATCAATGAGAGGTAGTGGGTCTTGAATAAAATCAGCATTGCCTTACAAGAGGACACATCACGTAGGTCATTTAGAATCTTCAGGTGAAGGAAGACTAATGTTCTCAAACGAAAACGATGAGCTGCTTCTGATAGAAATTAAGGATCAATGACATAGGCAGTTTGAAGTCCTCAGACTTTTTGGAATCCATCAAAAAGTTTTCATTCCAATTCATGGAATTCTATTCTTTCTTAATCAATACCCCAACTTTTAAGTTGAAGCCCTAGCATAATTAAGAATTTAATTTTCCTTTTAAGTATGCAAACCACATGATCAAATCCTATTTCTGGTTTAGTATTTAGTACCTCTGTAAACACAAGTTACTAAAAAATGGATTCTTAAGAGCAGTCATAAAAGTTTTGCTTTTCTGATTGTGTGCTGAGCTTGTCATTTTTCTTTCCGTAAGTTCTTCAGAGCCTAATCTTCATTAGGCACTTATTTCCAACACTTATCTATTGCCATTGTTTTCTTTCAACTACCAGTATCCTACTTTTCACTGATGATGGGTTCATTATGGCCTTCCAATGGCAAATCACAGATTCCCATCTACAAGAATCTGTTTTTTGAACCAGACTCTATCATCTCAGTCAGAGTTTTGTCAGAAAATCAGAAGACACACAAAGTATAATAAGCAAGAAGAAAATTAATAAAGCCAGTTATAACCTTATAAAACAATTTGAAAAGCTGGTTTGGAAGAGACAGCAAAGCTCTGTTACATTCAAGAAATTGGGAAGTAAAGAATTGCAAGAAACCACTACTTCTTTCCTCAACTGACCTCAGCATCAAAGTGGGCGATTCAACAGGACAATATTCGGAAAATGCAGGCAAAAATTTCAATCTGCTTTGTTATAATCCCACAAATCTATCTACTGCAGCTCACACAATAATTGTACATCCTTTTCTTTTTTCTGCAAGGAGACTGCTCTCCATGGGTCTCTCACATTTCTGCACATCTTGCAAATAAAGTCACTCATTTTATTTCAAATTATCTTCTCAAAGATGTTTATACAGCAAATGACAGAGAAAATGTCTCCCTCTAGGAAAAGACAGAGATAATGTCTCCTTCTAGGGTGAAGTCCAGATAGGATTACTGCTCATTTGAAAAGATTCAGGTACCGTAGCTTAGAATTCCTCTCTTCTACCCCACCCCATTATGCATGCAGGTATTACCCAGACCTCTTTGTATTAACCTGTGGGATTTGTGTTTTTCAGAACCAATGCAAATGCTGATATTCTGGTTTTTGCTGTTGTTCTGAATAATAAAGTCCTTAATATCTAGCATAAGACTCTCATGTCTTCTGCCAGCTTCCATGAAGCAGTGGCAGACTAACATGATATAGCTTGCAAAAAGGGTAAAATTTCAGATGTTTCCAGTTATTGACACTGAATTTCATTAGTCATAGAAGGACCTTTGTTTTCTGCAATACAAAAAAATAGCACAGAAACAGGCAAAATTAATAAGTTTTGGCTGCCCAGCTGCCATTTAAAAAATCATCTAACAGCTCTTTTTATTGACATTAACTTTAAAAATGCTATTGGTTTTGTTTCTTAGATCATTTTTTCATACCTCATTCATTTTATCTTTTATATTTACTAAATCCTTACTTGTAAACTCTTATTTATATATATATTGAACGATTAAATTGTTGCTCTGTACTTGACTTTTAGTTTAAATTAGAAGCAAAACACAACTTGTTTCTGAGTGCAATTTTTTTTCTAGCTCCTTAAGTTGAATGCTTTATATATTTGAAAACTATAACTTTAGTTGCATTTCATATTTTTTCTTTGAAGTATCCTTATTTTTATCAGTTTCCAAGAAATTTGTCTTGTATAATCTGATTTCTCCTTTTTATTTTATTTTAATTTCATTTTATTTTTTAAGTTCCGGGATACGTGTGCAGGATGTGCAAGTTTATACGTGCGCCACGGCGATTAGCTGCACCTATCATCCCATCACCTAGGTATTAAGCCCAGCATGCATTAGCTCTTTTTCCTGATGCTCTCCCTGCCCTCACTTCCCTCCCCTGACAGGCCCCAGTGTGTGTTTCCCTCCCTGTGTCCACGTGTTCTTATTGTTGAGCTCCCACTTATAAGTGATAACATGCAGTGTTTGCTTTACTGTTCCTGCATTAGCTTGCTGAGGTTAATGGTTTCCAGCTTCATCCATGTCCCTGCGAAAGACATGATCTTGTCCCTTTTTATGGCTGCATAGTATTCCATGGTGTATATGTACATTTTCTTTATCCAGTCTATCATTGATGGGCATTTGAGTTGGTTCCATGTCTTTTTTTATTGGGAACAGTACATACATGTGCATGTATCTTTATAATAGAATGATTTATATTCTTTTGGATACAAACCTAGTAATGGGATTGCTGGGTCAAATGGTATTTTGGTTCTAAAATTTTGAGGAATCACCACACTGTCTTCCACAATGGTTGAACTAATTTACATTCCCACCAACAGTGTAAAAGGGTTCCTATTTCTCCGCAACCTTGGCAGCATCTGTTGTTTCTTTACTTTTTAATAATTGCCATTCTGACTGGTGTGAAATGGTATTTCATTGTGGTTTTGATTTGCATTTCTCTAATGGTCAGTGATATTGAGCTTTTCTTCATAGTTTGTTGGCCACATGTATGTCTTCCTTTGAGAAGTGTCTGTTCATGTCCTTTGCCCATGTAATAAGGTTGTTTAATTTTTCTAGTAAATTTGCATAAGTTCCTTGTAGATTCTGGACATTAGGCTTTTGTCCAATGGACAGATTGCAAAAATATTCTCCCATTCTGTAGGCTGTCTGTTCATTCTGTTGATAGTTTCTTTTGCTGTGCAGAAGCTCTTTAGTTTAATTAAACCCCATTTGTTAATTTTTGCCTTTGTTGCAATTGCTTTTGACAATTTCATCATAAAATCTATCCCCATGTCTATGTCCTGAATGGTATTTCCTAGAATTTTTTTCTAGGGTTTTTATAGTTCTGGGTTTTACATTTAAGTCTTTGATCCGCCTTAAGTTCATTTTTGTATAAAGGTAGAAGGAAGGGATCCAGTTTCAATTTTCTGCAGATGGCTAGCCAGTTTTCCCAGCACCATTTGTTAAATAGGGATTCCTTTCCCCATTGCTTGTTTTTGTCAGGTTTATAGAAGATAAGATGGTTGTAGATGAGCAGTTTTATTTCTGAGTTCTCTATTCTGTTCCATTGGTCTGTGTGCCTGTTTTTGTACCAGTACCATGCTGCTTTCGTTACTTTAGCCTTGCAGTATAGTTTGAAGTAGCATGATGCCTCCAGTTTTGTTCATTTTTTTAGGATTGTCCTGGCTATATGAGCCTTTTGTTGTTGTTGTTCCATATGAATTTGTAATTTTTTTTTCTTCCTAATTCTGTGAAGAATGTCAGTGGTAGTTTAATGGGAATAGCATTGAATCTACAAATTGCTTTGGGCAGTATGGCCATTTTCACAATATTGATTCTTCTTATCCATGAGTATGGAATGTTTTTCCATCTGCTGTGTATTCTCTGATTTCCTTGAGCAGTGGTTTGTAGTTCTCCTTGGAAAGGCTTTTGCTTCCCTCATTAGCTGTATTCCTCTGTATTTTATTCTCTTTGTGGCAATTGTGAATTGGACTTCATTCATGATTTGGATCTCTGCTTATCTATTGTTGGTCTAAAGGAATGCTTTTGATTTCTGCACATTGATTTTGTATCCTGAGATTTTGCTGAAGTTCTTAACAGCTTAAGAAGCTTTTGGGCTGAGACAATGGAGTTCTATAGATATAGGATCATGTCACCTACAAACAAAGACAATTTGACTTCCTCTCTTCCTATCTGAATATCCTTTATTTCTTTCTCTTGCCTGATTGCTCTGGTCAGAACTTCCAATAATATGTTGAATAAGAGTAGTGAGAGAGGGCATCCTTGTCTTGTACTAGTTTTCAAGGGGAATGCTTGCAGCTTTTGCCTATTCAGTATGATATAGGCTGTGGTCTTGTCATAAATAGCTCTTATTTTGAAGTCTGTTCCTTCAATGTCTGGTTTATTGAGAGTTTTAAACACGAAGTTGAATTTTATTGAAGGCCTTTTCTGTGACTATTGAAATAATCATGTGGTTTTTGTCTTTAGTTCTGTGTATGTGATGATTTACATGTATTGATTTGCTTATGTTGAACCAGCCTTGTATCCTGAGGATGAAGCTGACTTGATCGTGGTGCATAAGGTTTTTGATGTACTGCTGGATTCAGTTTGCCAGTATTTTATTGAGGACTTCTGCATCAATGTTCATCAAGGATATTGGCCTGAAGTTTCCTTTTTTTGTTGTATCTCTGCCAGGTTTGGTATCAGGATGATGCTGGCCTCATAAAATGAGTTAGGGAGGAGTCCCTCCTTTTCAATTGTTTGAAGTAGTTTCAGAAGAAATGGTACCAGCTCCTCTTTGTACCTCTGATAGAATTCAGCTGTAAATCCATCTGGTCCTGGGCTTCTTTAGGTTTTTAGGCTATTTAGTACTGCCTCAATTTCAGAACTTATTATTGGTCTATTCAAGGATTCAATTTTTTCCTGGTTCAGTCTTGGGAGGGTGTGTGTATGCAGGAATTTATCCATTTCTTCTAGATTTTCCAGTTTATTTGCATAGAGGTTTTTATAGTATTCTCTTATGATTGTTTGTGTTTCTGCGGGGCTGATTTCTTCTTTGAAGTAATAATTTTTAGAAAATATATTTGTGGCCAGGCATGGTGGCTCACACTTGTAATCCTAGCATTTTGGGAGGCCAAGGTGGACAGATCATGATGCCAGGAGATCGAGATCAGCTTGGTCAGCATGGTGAAACCCTGTCCCTACTGAAAATACAAAAATTAGCTGGGCGTATTGGTGAGGGCCTGTAGTTCCAGGTACTTGTGAGGCTGAGTCAGGAGAATTGCTTGAACCTGGCAGGTGGAGGTTGCAGTGAGCTAAGGAGCAGAGATCACGCCACTGCACTCCAGCCTAGACAACAGAGCAAGTCTGAGTCTCAAAAAAAAAAAAGGAAAGAAAGTGTATTTGTGATTCTTCCCTTTCATTCTGATATTTGAAGGGTATTTGCGCAAAGAACTTGTTATGCCAAATGTTAAAGAGGAGAGAACAGGCTATCTCAAAGAGCTGTAAACTTTTGCATGTTTGAACTAAAAAAAGTTGGTGCAAGGTACAGTACACATCAAAATGCATATGTTTTGCAAATAGAGATTTCTTTTAGATCTTTGTGCTTATCCTAAGATCTGTAAGATGTCTTATTGCCTTTCTCTCAAGATTCTTTGGAATTGAAGTTGGCATATTTCTAAAAGGTAATTTTATAGCATAAACAACAAAAGGTTTAAAATTTGATCAAAAATTCTACTTTTACTACTATATCATAAGGAAATAATTTCACATGTTGGCAAGGATATATTCAAGAGAATAGTCATTGTAGAGTTCTTTCGTTAGTGAAAGATTAAGAACAACTCTAATATTCATTAATAGATACTTGATTGAAAAAGTGATAAATCCATGACTTGAATTCTGTGTATTATAGAGAATGAAGACATATATCAAAAAGGAATGGAAATGTGTTCATGATAAAGAATTGAGTTATATGAAAACAGGTTTTGTTCCAAGTTAAATTAAAATATGTGTATATTTTGTAGTTGTGTATGCATGAGAAGTATGAAGACTCCACATCAAAATGGTGTTGATTAGAGATGATTTTTCTTCTTTTGCTTTATTTTCTAATTCTTTCTAATGAATGTATATTATTTGTACAATATATATAACGTTAACAAGAAAAGTTTTCTCACTATTTTTCCTTTTTTGTTTTAATGCAGGGTCTCCCTCTGTCACCCAGACTGGGGTGCAGTGGCACAATAATGACTCACTACCTTGATCTCTCAGGCTCAAATGATTCTCCAGCCTCAGCCTCTCAAGAAGATAGGACAATAGGTATGTGCCACCATGCCCAGCTAATTTTTTTTTTTTTTTTGAGACCAGATCTCGCTCTATTGTCCAGGATGGAGTACAGTGTCGTGATCATGGCTCACTGCAGCCTTGACCTTCCAGGCCCAGGTGACTCTCCCACCTCAGCCTCCCTGGTAACTGGGACTACAGGCATGTACCATCACACCCAGCTTATTATTTGTTTACTTATTTATTTATTTGGTAAAGATGGGGTTTGGCTGTATTGCCCAGGTTGGTCTTGAACTCCTGGGTTCAAGTGATCTGCTCATCTCAACCTCCCAAAATGCTGGCAATACAGGCATGAGCCACCATGCCCAGCCCTGATTTTTTAAAATTTTTGTAGAGATAGAGGTCTCTATGTTACCCCAAACCAGGAGCTGGTTTCAAACTCCTGGGCTCAAGCAATCCAAAATCCTGGGATTACAGGCATGAACCACTGCACCCAGCCCCTTTTCTGTGTTTTCAATGTGTAAAAAGTTGCCAGCTGCTACAGATGGAGATAAAAGGTAGTTTAAAGAGACAAACTATATGCATTAGAAATGTTCATAAAAACCTGCCGAGGCCTCACAAGATGAAGATTTAAAAGAAAAAAGTCCGAGCAAACCACTAGATCACAAGCAAGATCTATGTCTTACCATTAGTGTTAAGTAATCTGAAATGCCTTAAGGATACTAAGGAATCATATTAAAGAATGCTTTACTTTTGACTTAATTAGGGCTAGATTTTAATTATGGTGAAAAAAGTAGGGTCATAGCTCTTTTCAGTGCCTAGCTTCAGGAGGAGAGTTACATAATTTGGAAAACAGAATCTAAATATTCTCTGTTTTCATTTATATAAGAACTGATTTAAAAAAATCAATAACCCAAAGAGGCTGCCATTGCTAAATAGACACTGCTAACCTAAAATATACAATGTAAAAAACTCATGGATGTTGCCCTTCCTGAAAAGTAGCTTTCCTGTTTTTCTGCAAATTTAGGAAATACCCAAAAGTCCCCATTGTAAATGAGAGTGCCTAATTGTCTGGAGCTCTTACATTTGCACTTTCATCCTCCGAAGGCACCATTTCCTTGAATCCTCGTCTAGGTTCCTACTGGGCCAAATTCCACTGGCATCAATCCAAATACCAAGAATATTATAAACATTCACATGGATCCAACATTATCTACATGCTTTCTTAATTGGATCATTGTCATTGTGTACCTGGGCTTTAATGTTGGCAAACTGCCATTGAATTTTTCTATAAATAGGTGTCTGCCATCCATCTGTAAACCAATTTCTATGTTTTTATTGCAGTTATATTAGTCACAGAACTCCATCACCAAGATCAAGCTCAATGCCATTACCATCTCACTATCTTACTAATATATTGGCTTGATGACTATTTTTCAGTGCCTCAAAAAAACCTTTAATCCATTTACATTGTTTCTCTTGCACAGAGACAATAGTTCAATCAATTTAAAAAAATAAATTCAGAAACCAAAAATTACATGGTACATCTCATTTCTAGTTTAAAACAGCCAATACCAAAGTTATCAACCAAATACAACATAGCAGACTATTTAATAGTAATTATATATCCTAAAGTCAGAAACTTTTTTTTCTAAAACAGAAACTCAAGGTTTCCCACTCTTTACCCCACTTAACTTTTCCATAATAAAATGATTTCTTCCAAAGGGTCCTAAAGAATCTTTCTCCTTAGACTTTCGGTACAACTTGTTCCATTTGACAAAGAAAAATCAGAGTCTAAGGATAGTTAACGTGGTAAAAGCAGAAGTTACTGGGGAACTGCTTCAACAGAGGAAAAGACGCCTCAGTGCAGAATTGGGTAAAATTATGAATACAGGGCAATGTGGGAATTTATAGCTAAAGAGCAGTGTAGTTGGTGAATGGAAAATTATTAAGAGGAACACATCAGAGGTAAGGATGGATTTTGGCTGAACCTACTTATTACGATTCTTCCTGAAAGCAGGCCAGGGGATCAGACATCAGCTGGGGAATGGTATGGATGAGGAGTTTGGTGAGACTAGAGGGTAATTAAGATATCAAGGGTGGGGGGTTCTGATGAACTTACTTAGCAGGATTCTTACTAAAATTAGGCTCTTGGAGGATATTCCCAAGAATATTCAAGAATGTGAGTCTAATTGGGCTCACAGCAAGCTGACTAAAATTTGGTCCAGGAAAAAATCAATGTCAGTTCTTCCTCTTATTAAAGGGAAGAAGATCCATTCTTTTTTCTTTGGAACAATGTAAGTCCATTTCTTTTTTGGTTGCCTTTTATTCATTAAAGACTAGCTGAACCATCTCTTGGAACCTGATAATATAGGATATTTGCTGGATAGTGCTAACAGTCAGGAATACAATGAAAGGAAATTCAATGAAAATAAAAGTAAAATAAAGATAGTGGTTGGAAACTTCATTTGAGTTCAGGGGGCAGCCAATAGAGAAAATTTCTAAATGTTTGTCCCGAGGATGAAGGTGGCAGTTGCACAGATGTCCTGGATTGTGTTTTGAGTGTCTTTGGTGATGGCATCAGGAGTTCTGGTAACTTTCTGAGTGACCCATACAGCAGGAGGCAAAAGGTTTGCCCACACATAGTGTGTTGCAGTGATTTCTCCCAAGTTTATATCAAATCATCCAGATTCAGAAAAGAGCAGTTTTATTTCTTAGTAACTCCAAGTGAGGAGGCTGGGAGAAAAACTAGAAACTTTAGTTTTCAGAAGTGTAGCCATGTCAGAGGAAGCTAGAAGAACTGAGAACCCACAAGGGTAAACTATAGATTTTTTTTTTATCAATACATAAAATTTACCTCTACAGTTACTCCCATTTTGATTTTTGTTTACAAAATATGCCTAGTCTCATTAGATTTGGCCTGATTAATTACATATGTGCAGCAAAAATGGTACCTGACCACATAGGTCTTTTTGAGTTTGTTTTGCTGAAACTTTTCATCAGGAATCTCAGATTAGACTTTTAGAAGTCTCTTGAGGCTAAGAAGCCAAGCCAAGAACTCACTGACAGATTTGACTTTGGACCTATAGATTTGGGCAAATTCCTCTCTTCTTGAGGTCCCCAAGATACTGCAAAATCCTGGTGCTGCCAGTAAGTGACTTTCCTTCTTCACCTCTGATTTCGAAATCCTGTAATCCAGGTATCAAGGTGGTTTTTCAAAGAGGCCTTTGTAAGCATTGGCTCCACAAAGTCAACTTTACTTCCTTAAACCTGATTCCATGCACATAATTCTCAAATACGGCCTTCCAGCTAAAACCTTGGTGATATAGCCAATGTTCCCAATTATGTCCTGTTACAAAGAGAACAGATTCTTACTAAACTTATGCCAATAATGAATTGCCATGAAAATAAGAAAATTCAATGAGCTTCCAAATTCTGGAGGCATCAGTAGGGAGAAAGATAATTGTTCCATTTCTATTTACAAAAGTGTAGTAAGAGAAAAAGTTTCCTAAAATATGGAAAATAAAACATTTAAAAACAGCTATGCTCCAAAACAAAAACCATTCTGCTTGATCTTAGGTTTGCAGTTTCATTAAAACCTGTCAATTTCTCCACTAATGTTCGCCAAATCCTTACTCAGTCCAGTGGAAGGATCTCAAAGTTGTTTAAGCAATGCCTTCAGGAATCATTCTGGCCAATAGCTGCTTATAAATGCTTTCAGAGAAGAATTAGAGTGATAGCAGGTTAGCAGGGGGTGGGGGGAATGGGGAGGGCTAACATCAGGAGAAATACCTAATGTAGATGACAGGTGGATGGAGGCAGCAAACCACCATGGCAGGTGTATACTTATGTAAAAATCCTGCACGATCTGCACATGTACCCCAGAACTTAAAGCATAATAAAATATAAAAATAAAAAAGAATCAGAGTGAAGCAAAAACTATCTAGATGAGAAATTTTTTAAATGACCATGATTAAAGATTTTATAGGAATTAATTTGACAACCGGGTACAGTGGCTCAGGCCTGTAAACCCACCACTTTGGGAAACTGAGAGGGGTGGATTGCTTGGGCTCAGGAATTGGAGACCAGCCCAGCCAACATGGCAAAACCCCATCTCTACAAAAAATACAAAAATTAGCCAGGTGTGGTGGCGGATGCCTGTAATCCCAATTACTCTGCAGGCTGAGTAGGAGGATCGCTTAAGCCCAGGTGGTAAAGGCTACAGTGAGCTGAGATCACACCACTGCACTGCAGCCTAGGCTACAGAGCAAGACCCCATCTCAATTAAAAAAAAAAAAAAAGAGAAAATGAAAAAAAGAAATAATTTGACAATGAAATTTGGTTATTTCTGTGACATATAACATTTAAAAAAATAACTGGAATTATGACGGATGATAACATTATATCAGGAAACATGAATGGCAAAGGTAGTGACAAATTTCTATGAACTTTATTGAATTTCTGAAATACTTGTATTAATAACATTTACCCATATAAATATAACGTAGGAAAAGTTAAACATCGCTTCTTGTTTTACAATGTTCGCCATGCAATTTAACATATTAAATAAATTAAATTATTTTCAAAGTTTCTCTTTACAAATCCTTTGCAATTTCCCAGGGACCCACACGTAAATATCAGTCAGTTCTAAAGCAAGATTTCATTTAGGATTTGATTTTGGGAAGGCAAAATTGTGAAAACGTAAAAATCTTTGTCTTTTTAAACTGAGACATATCAATTCTCTTTATTAAAACGCATGCAGGGCTTAACACCTGGGTGATAGGTTGACAGGTGCAGCAAACCACCATGGCACATGCTTACCTATGTAACAAACCTGCATGTCCTGCACATGTACTTCAGAACTTAGAATTAAATTAAATTAAATTAAATTAAATGTGAAAACAAAACATGATAATAGCCAGGCACAGTGGCTCATATCTGTAATTCCAGGATTTGGGGAGGCAGAGGCAGGCAGATCATATGAGGCCAGGAGCTCAAGACCAGCCTGGCCAACATGGGGAAATCCTGTCTCTACTAAATATACAAAAATTATCCAGGCATGGTGGTGCATGTCCTAGCTACTCAGCTACCTGGAAGGCTGAGGCACGAGAATCGCTTGAACCTGGGAGGCAGAGGTTGCAGAGCTGAGATCCAGCCACTGCACTCTAGGCTGAGCAACAGAGCAAGACTGTCTCAAAAAAAAAAAAAAAAGATAAGGTTAACATAAAGCACAGCAACTCCCCACCCTGCAAAAAGCCTTTACAATCTCTTACTAAGAACAAACCAATAATCCAAGAAAACTTTGTCACTTTAATTTTTCATCAATATGCTTTGGTATTAAAGTTTTTTAAAAATGAACTTACAAATAAATCCATTCAAATCTTCAGCCAATTTGACCACACATAAAATTTCTTTTTGAAGATTCCTTTACCACAAAACTTCTTCATTTTTTTGCATCCATTCAAGATTTGCTTTCTCCTACATTTTCTTCTTTCTCATTTTGGAACAATGAGTCATTCTATTCTAGAATGAAATAACTTGTGTTTCATTTCACAAAAACACATTCTGCTTACCTCATACCTTTTTAATGAAAAACACATTCAATTTTTTGCATATTTTACATGTCAAATTGTTTCTCTTCACCTTTATTATTTCTGGTAGTTTTATTTGCATATATTGAGTATAATTTTTAACTGTTAGTAACCTCCTTTTACAGAGAAAATGAGGAAGGATACATGTGAATTGTCTGTCACATACAATTATTATGTAGCAGGCTAGCAAATTTATTAATATGTCATTTCACTATTTTTGAAGGCATATATTTTCACATAGTATAATTTTTCATTAACAGACTCAGATATGTTTGATCTCTCTGTATCATGTAAAGATAAAAAGCTAAAAGTATATAGACTCAAACTTATGCTTAGTAGTGTGTGTTTCAGTAATTTATCCTACCTAGAAATTCTTTTTCTTTTTCTTTTTGGTAGTGCAGTTTATTATACAGAGTGAAAGGACAGCTTCTAACGGCATGGAAGGGGACTCAGAGGGGGTGCCGCTGGAGGCTTGGGCAGCTGGAGATTATATTCCTGAGTTATTCCCTTTCCATTCTTGTTTTCATCCAATGAGAGAGGTTTTCTTCTTCTTTTTTTTAATATATATATTTTTTATCGTACTTTAAGTTCTGGGGTACATGCGCAGATCATGCAGGATCGTTGCATTGGTACATACATGGCAATGTGGTTTGCTACCTCCATCCCCCTGTCACCTATATCTGGCATTTCTCCCCATGTTATCCCTCCCCAATCTCCCTACCGCCCTCCGCTGTCCCTCTGCTAGTCCCCTGCAACAGACCCCAGTGTGTTCCCCTCCCTCTGTCCATGTGTTCTCATTGTTCAACACCTGTCTATGAGTAAGAACATGTGGTGTGTGATTTTTTGTTCTTGTGTTAGTTTGCTGAGAATGATGGTTTCCAGATTCAACCATGTCCCTAAAAAGGACATGAACTCACGATTTTTTTATGTCTGCATAGTATTCCATGGTGTATATGTGCCACATTTTCCTTGTGCAGTCTATTATCGATGGGCATTTGGGTTGGTTCCAGGTCTTTGCTACTGCAAACAGTGCCACAATGAATATATGTGTGCTTGTGCCTTTATAATAGAATGATTTATAATCCTTTGGATATATACCCAGTAATGGGATTGCTGGGTCAAATGGAATTTCTATTTCTAGGCCTTGAGGAATCACCACACTGTCTTCCACAATGGTTGAACTAATTTACACTCCCACCAACAGTGTAAAAGTATTCCTATTTCTCCACATCCTCTCCAGCATCTGTTGCTCCATTTGTTTTAATGATCACCATTCTAACTTTCATGAGATGGCATCTCAATGCGGTTTTGATTTGCATTTCTCTAATGACCAGTGATGATGACCATTTTTTCATATGTCTGTTGGCCTCATATATGTCTTCTTTTGAAAAGTGTCTGTTTATGTCCTTCATCCACTTTTGAATGAGTTTGTTTTTTTCTTGTAAACCTGTTTTAGTTCTTGTTAGATTCTGCATATTAGCCCTTTGTCAGATGGGTAGACTGCAAAAATTTTTCCCATTCTGTTGTTTGACAGTTCACTCTAACAATTGTTTCTTTTGCTGTGCAGAAGCTCTGGAGTTTAATTTAGAAATTCTTAATGAATACCTGTCACATAACCCTAAGGCCACAAACCACCAAAAGGATTTTGGAAACTGTTTTTAGGAAGACATACTAGAAGAACAAACGTAGCTAGCCATCATGTCCAGTTATTTCACCGTTTATTATTTTTACCTTATTGTCTACTAAACATAAGTAGAATAAAAACGTATACTCACATATAATACTGAAAACTCAAAAGACACACTGTTCTTATTAAATCAACATATGAAGCTTATTTCCCAAAGACTTACCCAGGTCATGTGAATTTGAATTTGTTTCTATATTTCTAGGAGTTTAATGAGTATTGAATTTATACAAGTACTCATTCATCTCTAAGCCAAATTGAATAGAATGCCACTAACAGATTTTGTAAATTAATTTGGTAATACCATCCAGAGGTAAGAAAATGTTATGCATGTAGAATATACATGTTTAAACGTATATAAACATACAGACAAACACAAAACAAAAATCTTACAGCTTTCAGTCTAAAATTTTAGCCATGAGTTAGATAAAGATACCAAGACAAAACTCACTGGTTTACATGAATACATAACCCTCTTTACTCCACTTTATATTTTTATCTAAATTGTGTTTCTGACAGATGGAACAATTTAACTTCACCTACTCAATAAAAGGCCTAAGGCTTTTTACCAGTATCTGTAGGGGAGACATTTAAGATTTTTCATTTGCCCTAATATATAATCTGATGGAGGCTGTGGACTCAATTTTCTTTTTCCAATTATTAACAGATCTTTTTTCCATCTTTCTCTTTCCAAACTCAGAAAGTTGCTTTTGGGGGTCCAGATTCCCACTAAGGGCAGAGGGACTAAAGTTCAAGTTTCTGGCGGTGCTGAAGTGGGAAGGCAAAAGTCTGGCAGTGTGGATGGGGGGAATAGAGAAGGCAGAGTTTTGAAGGGGACACATCAAACGATTTAAAAGAACTGACGGGACGGTCAAGGGTGGTACAAGGATAAAGGAGTTGTGAAAGCAATGGAAGGGGTAGAAGGGTTAGAGAAGCGCCACTGTCAGGAGATCTTACATTTCCCAAAGAGGCCACTGAAGCTCCATATTATTCTTAGTACAATCATGCTTGCAAGAAAGAAAGCAGAGAGAGTTGGCGGAGCACAGTTCAGCAGGGGCTCTAGAAGGAAGTTTCTAGTCCACTGAGAAGCTCCTATGTTCTTAAGTAATGGTGGCTCTATACTTATGAATAGAGAAGACTGGAACTCTAACCTGGTGTCTGTTCTTGATGAGCACAGGGGTTTTAACCAGCTCTATTTCTGAACTTGGCCAGTTCACCACTCCTTAGGCAACCTGGTAGTCCCTGACTCCTGGGAGGTCACCATATTGATGCCAAACTTAGTGAAGCACCTGATGAGCATAGCTCACTGTAGCCTAGAACTCCTGGGCTGAAGGCCTCCTCCCACTTCAGCCTCCTGAGTAGATGGGACTACAGGCGTGCACCATCACTCACAGTCCAGCCTCTGCTTCTTGCAAAGACTGGTTTAGGATTCTAACTCAACTTCACTTTGCCCAGGACTCTAGTACAGCTTCTTACAAACAGAAAAATCAAGGGCTCTATCTCCATCTTCTGAAATATACTCAAAATGTTAAGAATAGAAATCTGTCCTAAATGTGTGCTTCAAGGGACATCCAGAGCTGACTGGTTCAGAAGTCAGACTCACCAATGGATCCCTGTTTGATCAGTCAGGAGACAAGATAAAGACTTCAAATATGTACATTTGGGGTCCCAAGAGAGAATTTCAGGAGTCCAAAGATGAATCTGATACAATCTATGTCCTGTTACCATAACTGTTAAAGAAAAAAACAGAGCCTGATGGGAGTTAAAGCAGAAAAAACAAATTTTACTCCAACACCATTGCAATAAGGAAAAAGACACCTCATTCTAGAAGTAGGCTCAATTCAAAATACAAGAAAAAGTGGGAATTTATAGCCAAAGAGCAGGATGGAGCTCAGTGGATGGAAAATTATTAAGAGAAAACATCAGGGACAGGAGGACACTCTGGATAAACTGACCTAACAGGATTCTTGCTGAAGACAGGCCAGTGTGATCAGATACCACCTGTAGGATGATGGGGGATGAGAAATTTGGTCAAGTGTCAAGGGTAATTAGACATCAAAGATGGGGCATTTTGACTAAACCTGCATAGTGAGATTGTTGCTAAGTTTGGGCTCTTGGAGGTTACGAGGAGAGGCCTTGTTGGGCTCAGAGAACCCTGCCTAAAGGTTGGTCAGGAATCTTTGTCACCTTCTTAACCCTGGTTATGTTTCCTAACTATTTGCCTCTCTGCTTATCAGAGATCCTCTTTGGGATCTCTTAAATGTTGGTAAATGTGGGGAATGTGGCCTGGTGTAGAATAACAGTATTTACTGGGATTGATTTCGGGACCCTGATCTAATATATCTCAAAGATGGGAACTGGGTTCATAAAGTCCTCCAGAAAACAAAATAAAAAAGCCGTTTTGAGATTAGTTTCATCCTTATTTTGCTTTTTGGGTCTTTTCCTTTGGTATATGCTGCTTTACTTTTTTCTGTAGTCTAGCTTTTTCTTCTTTCTAATAAGTCGCTGCTTGATCCAAAGTTGCAGCCCCAGTCTCTCGGCTACCTTACTTCAAAGTCTTTATCTCAGTTCACATTATTGGAAGAGTATATGATTAGTCTGGACAAACCACAAATTAATCAGTTGCCCATTATTTTTCCAACTCCCTGTGGCTGGCTGAGTGCTCCTAAGATCAGGAAATACAATGCATTTTCTCTTAAGGGAGCTTTGTACAGAAATCACAGCATTATCTGTCTCCTGAAAAAAATATGCATAATTTTCAATGAACAGACAATTATTCTAATTAGACATAAATGCTGTAATCACTGTGAAGTCGCACATGATACACTTTTATTGTTACTTAAAAATTATTTATTTTTATAAAATGATACATACACATAAGGGCAAACAGTATTATATAGTATGGTTCCCTATTTGACCACTCCCAACTTCTACTTTGCCTTTCCTGAGGCAACCAAATTTGACCCTCTAAATGTTTCTTTTGCATTTGTGTCTCTCAAGTAAAATGTATACAGGCTGCTATCAATTTTACATATTGGCAACTGAGTTCCTTTTATGACAAACAAGGGTTAAATTTTCTTATGTCACCAACCTCTGCTTCTCCTCTTCCTTGTACCCAGGATTTACATCTAATTAATTATTTTCATAATTTTGAGTAGAATCAGTATTTGATATTTATGTTATTATGCCTGTGAAAGTGTTCTTCAAAGCTGAGCATTATAGCACACTATGATTAAATTTCCCTTACTGGTTTTTCCTTTTCCTTGAGTAAATAATGACTTTGATTCTGTTTTCTATTGCTCAAGTTTCTTTTTATTCACTCTAAATTTTTGCCACAGCTTCCAATAATCTCTATAAGTAAATTTTCAAAAAGTCAATCTCATCAGGCTCCCCCACTATACCTTTTTTTTGGGAGATATTCCTCCTGGAGACTGTCATTCTTTGTGTTTTTACACTGGCTATTCTCTAGACCAAATGCACATATGTCACATGGAAATAATCTTGCTGCCATCCCTGGAATTTTCTTCACATTTCTTCTGGATTGGATTTCTGATTCCTTAACCTTATAACTTTGTTTTTCATAGATTTACTTTCAGTGATACATATGCTACAGTTGCTTTATCAGGTTAAAAAGGAGAGTACATGGAAGAAATGAAAAAATAGTAGAGCCACTTGAAGAAACAATTTGGTAGTTTCTTATAAAGATATCACATATTTACTATACAACCTAGCAATTCTACTCCAAGATATTTACCCAAAAGAAATATATCCCCAGAAAGACCTGTGCATAAATATTTGTAACAGTTTTGTTCCTAATAGCCAAAAACATAAAACCACCCAAATGTCCATCACCAAGTGAATGAATAAACAGGTAGTGATAATGCCCATATGATAGAATACAGCTCAGCAAAAAGTAGAAATGAGCTACTAACACATGCAGTAAGATAGATGAATTTCAAAAGCATTATACCAGGCGAAAGAAGCCAAACACAAAATGTTTATACGACATTCTAATGAAAGCAAAACCAGAGGGACAGGAATCAGTGTAGCTGTTGCCAAGCGGCTGGGGGTGGGAGAAAAAGACTGACTACTAAATGGCTTGAGAGAACATTTTTGGATGATGGAAAAGTTTTATAATATGAATAGATAGTAGTTATATAATTGTCCAAACTCATCTCAGTGTACACCTTAAAAGGATGAATTTTACTATATGTAAATTATACCTCAATAAATCTGACTATAATAAATAATAATAACGCTACAGGGCCTATTCCAGGGACATGGCAACAATGGCAACATAGCTTTAAAAATTGTTTTGAATTTCTACGTGAAAACAGTCAAAGAAACTAGATAACAATAAAAAACCTGCGGGAAAGTTTTACTACAAAATTCAGGGACAATGTGCCCAAACAGAAGCAAGTGGGGACAAAATTCTAACAATGTCAAGATCTGCATGGGATTGGTGTTTCTGTGGAAACAAGAAGAGGGAGCAACCTCTGACTTACCTAAGAGGAATATCCCCCCAAAATAGCCGACAGCTATTCATCAGAAAGCTTAGCAGGCAAGTTTGAGAAGAGCCAATGAGGCAGGGCTATGCCCTCCACAATTCTGGGGAGAGTGGAAAGGAGAAATTGAAGAGGCTTGAGCAGTCTAGCCCTATGCACTATAAAAACTGACCTGGCAGAATATCCTTCCAGAACAGAGCTCTGTACTGAGGGGAAATGCTCTGAAGAGGAATAAAAACTGATCAGGACTGAGTCAAAAGAGATGAAAACAAAAGCCAGCCTAAAATCTGAGTGGAAACACTGAGCACGTGTGTGAGGCTTTTCAACATTGCAGAAAGACGGCTCGTGGACCAACCACATGGGTTAGTGTCTTTAGTTCTTTTCCCTTGAGTGGATCTGATTTCCTAAAATGTTCTCTGCCAGTCTTCTGCCAGATGGATAAAGGTTTGGCTGTAAGTGTTCTCAGAGTTCAGTGAAGAAACAAGGCTGGAGAATTCAGTCCAACCTACAATATACATCTGGTCACCGTAGCCCATTTTCTGTGGGATAGCAACACTATCATCTGTGTTGGTTGATCTCCATGCCAAAGACCCTCAGTCATACTTTTTCCCGGAAATAAATCCCTTGTTCTCTGACCAGTGGGATAGCGGAGAAGTGGAACTAGAGAGCAAACTGCTTTGCAAACAGTTTCCCTCAGTTTTCCATTTTAGCTTCTCACCCTTCCCTCCTAGCTCACAGACATGTAGTGTTGCCTATTCTTGACTATTTTGATGGTTCTCTGCTTTAAATCTGGGGGATTCTCAAATCTCTACACTGCTGCCTTAGTAGTCTTCTTTCTCAGCTCTGTTCATCGAGTGACCACAGGTTCATCTATTTTGCAGCTTCCACTGACTTTGTATATGTCACAAATTGCCAGGACAATCAATCTCAGTTCCTTTATCCCAGTTGCACAGCTTAATATTCACATATTTCCATGGGATTCTTTCTTATTTATTTGAGTTGACACTCCTAGAAGTGTATCCCTGATCTACCCAATTTGTATGCAGCACACAGTAATTTGCCATAAAAGGGTTGAAGATGTGACACAAAATACAAATCACTTAAATCCTCAGGGTGGGGCATGAAATAGTCTCTAGAGCCCCAAGCCTTTCTTCCTCAGACAGTGGCCCAGGAAGAGCAGACTTGAAAGTATGCCCAAAGTCTCTGTAACAGTGAACTGGAGAAAAATCCAACACTTACTGTTCTGCTACAAGGAAAGAAATCCTGTATCAACTGGACATCCACGTCAGCAGCCACTGTGGATGTGAGGTTCATGAAACTGAAGCATGGTCTATGTTCTATGTGCCCAAAGAATATGGTGTGCAGATCAAAGTCAAGGGCAAAACCACCTGCACGGATATCTGAGGGTTCTGTCCCTTTTCCAATTCAGGTGCATTTCAGAGTCATCCAAGCTAGTAGCTGCATCATATCACTAGCAATGTTATGTGTATTCTACAAATGAAAGATTTACCATTATTTTGAAATTCTTCATTTCAAAAATTTAATTGGACTTGGAATCTATTATAATTATCACAAGAAATGCTATCATTAGAATATTAATGAAAGATCTGTAGAATTCTTCATGTATATAACTTCAATAGTTACAAATTTTTGAATGGTTGTAAAATGTGTTTAAATGATTTGTTCATGTCTGTATAAGCAGATTTTTCTCGATGGTTACTATTAAGAATTTGAAAAGGTTGTAATTTAAAAGTCTTGATAAGGAGCTATGTGTAGCCCTTTCAAGCATAAAACCCAATTTATAAAAGTATTTTTTAAACAGATATAAGCTCAAGTTTCTCATTAAAGGTTTTCAACAACTCTTTTTTGCAAATTTCATATATATTCAGTATCTAAATTTCCTTCTAAACTTTGTACTGTATTACCTTGCATATGAAAACTGTTTTAAATTTTCCCCAAGCTCCATATGAAAGCCTCTGGATCCCTTCAGTTTATCTCAGTGTCTCAGACTGGATCTTCTAGAAACAGAGAATTCCAGGCAGAAGGTTTATTGGAGAATGCCCTCAGGAAATACACCTAAAGGAAGTGAGGATGGAGGCAAGACTGGACAGAGGGAGGAGGTGACTCACATTGCAGTTACAACTGAGGCCTCAGTTTATCCCACCTGGAGCCCTAGAGCTGAATGAACTAGAGTTGTTTAAAATTGAGACGAGGGACTGAGTCGATGTATTTATTCCCCCATCGGTCATTCATTATACCTGCTGGGAGAGGGCATAACCTTGAGTGAGGTACACTGTGAAATGTCAGAAGCCTGCTTCCGCAACAGCTTGGAGATGGGTAAGTCAGCCCTGGGCAGAACACGACAGAATCTGCAGCACGGACTGCTCAGGAAGTGCTGCTGAGTTACCATAGGAATTGAATCAACGTTCATGGGATTGTTTACATGGGCCTACTTTTTCTGAAATACTCTGTACCTCCTGAGTATTATTTCATGTTATGGATAACAACACTATATTTTCATAGCACTTATTCTATAATATTATAAATTAATTTATATGCTATTACTTTTTTTGTGACTCTTATGATGTAAAAATGTGAGATGTTGACAGCTTAATTGTTTTATCACCAGCACCTAGATCACTGACTAGCATATGGTAGCACTCAATAAGTACCTGCTGTGAGTAATAAAATGAATGAATGAATGAAAATGCATTATCTTTTTTCTTATTTTTAAGCTGTGCTTCTTAGCATCTTATTCTGCAATACAATGTGTTTGAATGGAATGGAAATGCCACAAAGCCACTCTCAGTAAGTCCCTTGGACCTCAGAGGAATTCACAGATTCGTGAAAGATCATCTGATGAATTGTCCCGTCCAGGAATTTCCTGTTCACATTTTAAGAAAAATTTTTCTTTAATTTTAACCTACAATTGCTTTAAATTTTTTAAAGTGCTTTTTAAAATTACTAGTCATCTTTTAGAATAGAATTGTCAGTTCTGTAGAAAATGAAGTTCCCCATATATGTAGATTTTCAATGTACTGTACTCTTTTCAACAGTAATTGTTACCTACTGGACTAAATTTAGAACTAAGGAACATAGACTCATATATATTTTCCACCTCTTATCTCTTTCAGGATGTTGCCTTACTCTGATAATTCTCTGATTCTCTTAGTAGAGTTATAAATTTCCCTCTGAATGTTGATAACTTATCTGAAAACTCTGTAGCATGATATATATCTTCTGAGTGGACTTTTGGCTATCAGTCTGTTCAGAAATTATTCCATCTACTTCTGCAGTGTCACTAGGGAGAAATGGCCACAGCAGTGTTTTTCTTCTGGGTTTTAGTCAGATGATCAGAGATAGCTTCTTTCTTAGATTTTAAAATATGTTTCAATTTTTCCACTTATCTCTCCTAATCATCTGATTGGTTATTACTTTCAGATCTTTTTGTTTATTTCATAGTCCATAATACATGTTGAGTTATGGGACTTGTGACACATTTTTGGAATAATTTTTAAATAATGTCCAAGTACAGAAAACATATTTCTTCAAATTAACTGAATATATATTTGTTGACAGTTGAATTATTTTTTCTTCTTTTCTTTAAGCTTTAATCTTCTTGGCTGTGCATCTAAAATGATCACTTATGTACAAATTTTCCTTGGCTCCCTTCAATGCAATTAATTATCTTTCATATGTACTCCTTTTGTTTCTTTTATTTTCAGGGCTTTTGTTTCAAAAATAATCATTCACATTGCCACTGTTTAAACAGTTTAATTTAATCAAAGGTCCAGATAGTAGAGCACCATTTACAAGACTTCTTTATAGGAATCTTAGTGTTTCAATCTTAGTCTTTCTATAAATATATGAATAGAGTTCTTAGAAGGAGCAGCTGGGTTTGTCTCTGTCCTGATTCTAGTTAGATCTCCCCATTCCTGTGTGGGAGCTCTTCTTTAATTTTTATATTTGACAATGATAGTTTGCTTATTTCCAAATGTTAGGGAGAGTTTTCATTCTTAAAACTAGCTCAGTAATCATACTGCATAATAATTACTAACAGTTAATACTACTACATTTTAAGCATCATTTCTACTTTGTAAATCATTCCATTATTTCTTTTAATCTTTCTTATATCCTTACAAAATATTATTACTATCAATTTTACAAATGAGAAAACCAAAATTAGCTTGATTAAGCAATTGTCCATCATGAAACCACCAGTACATGAGGGAAGTGGGCTTTCAACTCTCAGCTTATCTGTGATAATTAACTGCCTCATATACAAGTCCTTTCTTAAAACGATAACTTCCTTCCTCCATTAAATCTCTTAATCCATAATTATATTGGTCTTGTAATTCTTACAACTCTGTTTAAATCTGTGAAAAAGAAAATGCGGTGCAGTAATTGCTGGAATTTGCTTTGACCAGTGCAAATGTCTAAGATGCGAGTGTGATTGGGGGTAGGAAGTAGTTTGGGAGAGAACATTCTAGGGCTGAACACTTTTTGAGAAATGTTCCTACATTACTTTTCCAGATTCCAAGCAAATTTCCCAAGGTAAATAAATTGTTTATTCTTGAGGCTAAGATCGCTGCAGTTTACTAATGTAAATTAACTTTTCAGTTAACCATCTCATGTTCTCTCCGCATGAGTTATTGATTCTTCATTGCTACCACTATCACCACCCTGCTTTAAAAAAAAATCCTGTATTCAATGTCCATTTTCCAACTTGCATGTATTCAAGAGTGACTTTCTCAATGTCTTCCAAATAAGGAGAGTAAATTAACTTTTATTTATTCACAGTGCTCTATGGCAGGGACAGGGGGGAGAATCTATAAGTTCTGCTTGTAATACCCAATATTTTTGGTAAAATAATGACTTCTTTGAAGTTTAAGATAAACGTTAAACACAAGGCTGATATAGTTTGTATATTTGTCCCCACCCAGCGCTCATGTTCTCACCCGAATGCTGGTGATGAGGCCTGGTGGGAGGTGATTAAATCATGGGAACAGATTTCTCATGAATAGTTTAGCACCTGCTTCTTGGTACTGTCCTAGTGATAGTGAGTGAGTTCTCACAAGATCTGCTCACTTAAAAGTGTGTGGCACATTCCCCCTCTCTTTTTTGCCCTGTTCTCACCCTACCATGTGCCTGCCCCCACTTTGCCTTCTGCCACGAATAAAAGCTCCCTGAGGTCACCCCAGAAACAGATGCTGCTATGCTTCCTGTACAACCTGCAGAACTGTGACCCAATTAAACCTCTTTTCTTATAAATTACCCAGTCTCAGGTATTTCTTTATAACAAAGCAAGAATGGCCTAAGACAAAGGCAGAATAATAAATCAAATGAAATGAAACAGAAAAGAAAGAGAATTGAGTATTTTGATTGGGAGTAAGGCCTTTATTAAATTTACCTGGAAAATTAAACAAATGAGAATTGCAAATCACATTAGAAAATGAATTATGCTATCAGATAATTAACATTTATTTTAACATTATAAAATTAATTAATACAGTGTAGTGGTGGCTTAAGAATCTAGGGAAATACAAGGGACAGCTCCAGAACCAATGTTAGAATCTTAATATAATATTTCAAATATCATAAATCCATAGGAAAGGATGTATTATTTCTAACATTGTGCTTGGAAAACTATTTATTTTTTAAAAAAGGCCAATTACCAGTTTATGTTACATTCAAAATATATAGAAGCTTGATTGAAAGTTTAAAAATAACAACTGAAACTGTAACATACGTGTGAATATTTACTGCATGCAATTGGAAGATTTTCTAAGCATAAAATCATTGTAATACGTCATGAAGACTATATATTTACTTCATAAATAAAAATTTTAAATTTTCATATCTCAAACCCATTAAAACTTTCTATACTATTTAAAAGTTTATTTCTCTTTATATATAAAAAATTAAGCAAAATGGCCAAATTTATGAATAAATATTTTATAGAAGTTATATAATTAACTAATAGACATATGGAAAAAATCCCACTCATGATTAATTAGATAAGTGCAAATAAAGGAATACCAGCCTGTCATAATAGCCTATAAATTGGCAGCAAGAAAACTAAGGTATTGGCTATTGCCACTTCAAGCATACAGTCCTCACAAGGTAGTAAGTCAGATATCTGACAAACAAATTAGGTTTTACGTATTTGCCAAAGAATAATGAAAACAGGAAGAAGTAGATACTTCTGGTTTATATAATTATTGAATCTACATCTCCACTGTTTCTTTGGATGGAACAAGGGCAATTTCAAGACAGTCAGGACCCATTTGGGGCACAGAGACCTTACCAAACATGAAACTTTGGAATATAGGTGGCAACTATTTACAGATTCTATGTACATTATATCTACCTACACATATATACACATATATATACACACATATATGTGTATATATATGTGTATACCTATATGTATATATACACATATGTGTATGTCATATATATTTATATATACCTATATAAAATAGATAATCTAAAAGCAATCACTGCTTAAGATTCATTAATGCCTGTGAGTCCTAATATTTCACAAAAGTATGCAAAGGTTAAAAATGTATAGTGTTGGTCAGAACTGACATAGTAAATATCCTTATTATTAGAATAAAAATTATCATACTTGAACTCATGCATGGTTTTTCTTTACAATTACAATAGAAACATAATCCTGCCTCATGAATTTAGTTTTTTTTTTTTTTAGCTTCTTTTTACCTTTTATTTGAGCCACAGAAATACAAAATGAATACTATGTGTATGTTTTGATGATTACTTTCCCAGGTTGTATTTTCACTAGAATTTTTTGTTCCAAGTCATTTAATGAATTTCATAAGAATGAGTCTGTTCAAAATGAGATGTCTTGGATTATAAGCATATTGTGCATGTACTTGGGGAAAAAAGAAAAAGACAAAAGAGAGAAATATTTTTCAAAAAAACAGATGAGTAACTTAGCATAGCCAAAGGGCAGCAACATCTGATGTGGTGACAGGCTTTGCAAGCTTCCTGTATTAATGGAGTTTCCATAGCAGCCACCACCTCACATGATAGTTCAAAATAATTTGTAATTGCCAAGAACTTTTAAAGGGAAACACACCCAACTCTGGTATATTTTAGAAAATCAACTAAATGTTTGTGAATCTAGATACATGCTATGTCTAGCTCACAGGATCAGTGAGTGATATATGTCAGCATGCTTTGGAAAGTGAAAAATGCCATAGAAATGCAGAGTATAATTACTTTACAGAATCATCTGCTGTTATAACTAGAAGACATGTTAGAGACCACCATGTCCCAGCCTCTTATTTCACAAATGAAGCAAAATTCATTAAACTTGTCCACAGGACCATGTCAGGAGAGTGACAAGGCCTTTACGAGAGCTTGGGTCATGTATCTTTATGTCTAATGCCCTTTATCCCCTTTCTATGCCTGTGGTCAGCTACTGTTCTGCGATCCACCACGCCCTTTCCTCTGATCCACCACAATAGTACCCTGATCACTCCAGTCTTCAGGGGACACAGAAGTGCACCGATCAGGCTCCCTACCTGGCCATATAAAACTTCAGGTTTATCTTTTTCACAGCTGGGAGTCTTACTACTAATCCCACATTGAGTCTCAATCATACTCTTTTTCTAAGTTCTTCCAGTCTTTTCAGTGATTGAGAATAATCTCTGATATAGCCAGAATTTTTAATAGGAATCTCAAGAGTCTAAAAGTGTCTAAGCAGTATGTAAATCAAATAGGGGAGAAAATCTGTCTCCTGAACGAGTTATCATCTGAGTACTCTTAATTTAAATAATATCACATTAATAGTCAATTTTAAATGTATATGGTTTATTGGGGGGGTTCTTTTCTTTACAGATCTAACTTAATTATCAAATAAAGGTCTCTTCAGGGAGGCGGTGTTATCCCCATTTTGCTGATGAAAAGAACTGATTTTCATAGATAATAATTAACCTTTCCATTGTGACACTAATATTGAAGCCAGGATTTAAGTTACATTTTGGTTTTGCTCTTTTTAATTAGCTGTTTTTTCCATTATTCAATGATGTCTACACATCAGAAAATGACTTTGTTTCAATCTTGCTCATAGGCCTCATGTCATGTGCATATGTGGACTAGAATGGAATAATCCTGACACAGAGATTGAATTCTTAGAGATAATCCTGAGATTCTCTGACCTGTTGGAACTTGGCTTCTCTGCCCATTTCATCTGACTTTAGCTGCAAACCTCAGTTTCTGTCTTCATCTTTTCTCCTACATTTGACACTCAGTTGCTTAACGCTTGGCTGTAACACTGATTCCTGATGACCACCTCGGTTTAATTCTACCAGCCCGGTGGACAGGCCTCACCTAGCCTGTCCAGATCTGGTTAAATAAATGCCACTAAATCCCTGCCTCCAACAGCTCACCCTTGATCAAGCATTGTCTAATCCTAGTTGACAAATTCATCTAGAGCAGAAGGGCCACTGTAGAGTTTCTGTTATTTGTTTTTCTGGAGCCACGAAAACTTTTGAGGGACAGACATCTATTGTATCTCTTTTTCTAGGGTTCCATACTCATAGAATGATTAAATAATAGGGTAAGTTCAGAAAGTTATCTGGATCACCTGGACCAAGCCCCTTGGTTGACTACGAAGCAGCCTAGGGGACGATAAGAAGGGACACTGAAATGCAAAAGTGAAGAGCTGAATGCAGAGGCTAGTTGATTTACATGTCATATGTATCATCTAATATACCACTTTTTAAATTGGTTCACATTTGCTCTTCCCTCTAGTATGTGAACTCCAGAAAGAAGTGATCTATTTCATCACTAAGGTATACCTGTTACCTAGCACTGCCTAACTTTTAGGCAATGTTCAATGATATATATGCTGAATGAATAAAGAAGAATACCCTTTGCAAGAAAGTACATGAAAGATAATTAAAAGTAGACTTGCTGGTTTAGAAATACAGCTTAATTACATTCAGTTTCTACTTCTTTATATGAGGCCACTGTCTCTTCTTATCCCTGCCCATTGGAATTAATTTTACTTGTTTGTTGAAAAGAAAATAAAACAGAGTTGGGACTTCTGATTTAAGGGAGAGAGCCTGCTAAAAGATAGGGTAAAAATGAAATAACATCATACATCTCAAATTATTAGCTTATCCATTGCAGAAAATTAGCAAATGAATCTTTTTAACAGTAATAGTTTCAATTAAGGCAGAACATTTGAAAACCAATAAATGTCTAAGTCCCAGGCAGTAATATGGCTTTACAATAATTTCTTTCAATTTCTAATTTAAAAAAATGTCTTTTTGTTCTTCAAGTAAAGTAAACTAAAATTAAAATGAGTACATGAACACCACTAGGTAAGACTAAGCTTAAAAATTTAATAAAATCAGTGGCTCAAGCCTGTAATCCCAGAACTTTGGGAAGCCAAGGAGGGTGGATCACCTGAGGTCAGGAGCTTGAGACCAGGATGACCAGTATGGTGAAACACCATCTCTACTAAAAATACAGAAATTAGCTGGTGGTAGTTACCGGGAAACTGAGAGAGGAGAATTGCTTGAATCCAGGAGGCAGAGGTTGCAGTGAGCCAAGATCATGCCACTGTACTCCAGCCTGGGTGACAGAGTGACATTCTACCTCAAAAAAAAAAAAATTTAATGAAGTTGAAAATAAGTTAAACAGCAGTAAAAGAAATCTGAAGATGTTATCTCACCTCCTGATACAATTGCTGCTAAGTCAGACTTTGTAAGATCTTTGAATGAAACGTGCTGCCAGGTTTCTATGTTATGAGTTCTAGATTACTAGCTCTATTATCTGAAGCCTGTCTGGAAGATAGACAGATAGATGGATAGACATTAATTTATTCCTGTTGCAAAGTAAGAATGGTTTACTCTGTTTTATACTTAAAAAGCAAACAAAGAGCTGGTTACCACTCTTTGTAACTATTCATATGCTAATGTTTTACACATGGTAGAAATCAACAGTGATTTATTCTCACAAGTATTTTAATTTCTTGCAATTTGTGAAACTTCCGATAGTAGGTAATACTCTGATATTGTAGGATATAGTACAAATATTGGCATCACTAAACTATAAAACATTATGATGACCTTGTCTACTTTGTAAATGGCTTTTTCATTATAGGTCTGCATCTACAAACTCCCACCTCCTCCCCTTTTTACTTCCCCCATACTCTATTCTTTTACCACCACTACCAACCCTTGTCAGGAAGATCTTATACTAGACTACCTCTTATAAGAAGTATTAGCACTTAAATTATAGATGTGGAAAGATCTTCCTGAGATCATCAACCTCCTCATTTTATATGTAATGTTTTTGGGACCTAGAAGACATCAGATCACCCAACTGGTTTTGTGACAAAGTCCTGACTAGTTCTCAATCTAATTCCTTTTTATTCTAATTTTTAAATTAATTACATTTATACAAATCAGTTTTTAGTTTGTTCACTCTTGCTGTTAGCTTTTTCTCTTTCTATGAAGAATATATGAAGATATCAATGTTGAACAAAGTTCACAAATAAATCATCCTGTGTCTAGTTAGCCTGATGCCATCTTGCCCAAAAGTATCATCACTGAAAGAAATCATATCAACCCTGTCAATCCATAAAGACAGGAATAGTTATTCAAATAAACTTGGCATGTCTTGGCAAATCACTCAAATGTTATGAATACATCCAAGAATGCTTTGGCAGAGAGAGCAGGATTTAAATCTGCAGCCATTTCAGAGTCTATTGCAAACAATAATCATCTGATATTTAAATTTCTTGAACTTTAAATAGTCTTATCTAATGCTGCTGCCTGGACTCCATTCTTCATGCTGTCAGACAAACTACATTCTTCAGGCAGTAACATATACCAAGGGTGAGATGCTTCTCAGTCTCTGAATCTCGTAAGTGTTCATTACATGTTGATTACCGATTAAACCATTGAACAGGAGGAGTAGTGGTAAAGGGGTATGATCGCTGGAGTTGACCTGGATCCTGTTTCCCTTTTACTAGTTTTATAAATTGGACAAGTAATTTCTCCATCCTTAGTTTCTTTATCTTTAAAAAGAAGCTAATTATACCTCAGAGGATTGTTGCAAGGATTAAATGAGATATTGCAGGCAAAGTGCTAAGCTAACACCTGGCATGGGGGAGACCTCAATAGATGTTAGCTATTATACTTAATTCATCAATTTTTTTTTCTTAGATGTGAAATGAACTGCAGAGAGCACAGTTTTACAAGCACAGCTTGAGCCTGAGTTCTAGCTGCTGCCCAGTTGTGTGACCTCAGCCAAGTAAGTTAACACTCCTGTTACTGTTTCCTCATAGTGAAAATAATCTCATATACCTTATGATGTGTTGTGAGGTTTAGATGAGTCAGTAAATACAAAGCAGTAATAACAGTAATTGACATACTTAGCACACCGTAAACATTTGTTATTATTCTGGATCATAAGTAAAAAAAAAGTAGTCAGAAATATTCCATTCCACAGCCTTACTTGAACGAGAAATAAAAAGTTTTGCCAGCCGTTTTCAGTATTCTTTGAAACAAAGTATTATATCATTTTCCTTTACCCAATAGCTATGATTCTCTTTAACAGGAAATGGTATGAGATGAGAATATCTATAAATTACATATTTTTTTCAAAGTCTACTGTTGAATTACTGTTTTGGCTTTTCCAGCATTGTGTTAGATTAGTGAAATTCCCACCCAAGTGCTCCGTCGATTTGTGAGTTTGTAAGTAGAAGAGAATTAATTACATTAGAAAAGAGTACAGATGTCAACATTGGTGTTATATGAGCTGCAGTTCTGCTAGGCAGAATGTATCAGGCATCTTGGTTAACAAATCCTTACAACAAAGGTTAAGATACTCGACCTAAGCGGAAGCTGCCAAATGAAGTTCAATCCCTTTGTGACTTCCGACCGAAGCAAGAATCGTAAAAGGCATTTCAATGCACCTTCCCACATTCGCAGGAAGATTATGTCCTCTCCTCTTTCTAAAGAGCTGAGACAGAAGTACAACCTGCGATCCATGCCCATCCGAAAGGATGATGAAGTTCAGGTTGTACGAGGACACTATAAAGGTCAGGAGATTGGCAAAGGAGTCCAGGTTTACAGGAAGAAACACGTAATCTACATTGAACAGGTACAGCGGGAAAAGGCTAATGGCACAACTGTCCACGTAGGCATTCACCCCAGCAAGGTGGTTATCACTAGGCTAAAACTGGGCGAAGACTGCAAAAAGATCCTTGAACGGAAAGCCAAAGCTCGCCAAGTAGGAAAGGAAAAGGGCAAATACAAGGAAGAAACAATCGAGAAGATGCAGGAATAAAGTAATCTTATATACAAGCTTTGATTAAAACTTGAAACGAAGAAAAAAAAAAAAGATGCTCTGGGCCACTAAAAGCAACAGGAAGCTGTTGATGTAATGCAGATTGGAGTAAGAATGAGGAAAGAAAACAACATCCCTCAGAAATCTAGTTTTTACCTTGCCCTTAACCTTTTCTGCAAGGATACTTCTTTTTTTAGGCTATATCAGATCAAATGTACATGTGTGTACAAGGAATAAATAATTTTACAAATATCTTAAAGGAAAGTTTAAAAGGAAAAATCTATAGCCCTGCTCTTTCTGTTGACAAATTTTTTTTTCCTTCTTTTTGTTTTCCCATTTGCCTAGGTTGTGGTTTGTTATAATATTAAAGTTAAAATGTATATGCAAGGTTGTATCATGGTTTTTACTCTTAAAATACCAAATTTTTACATAACATATTTTGACAAATAGCAGTAATACATCCCTTGTCTTTGTGTAAAGCATGGCTCTTTTCAGTTATTTTATGAATTTTCTGATGTAACTGTTTCTGAAAGACAGGGAAACTGCTTATTTAAATATATTGAGTCCCTTGCACCTTGGATATTATTCAAACTTTTCCTGTAGGACTGACAGGAAAGCTGAGACCTTATGTATACACTGTATTACAGGCAGGCAAGACAGAAAAAAAAATGAAAAAAAAGAAAACAAGACCAGCAATAAAGTAAATGGGAATTATAAATATTTTCTATTTATAATTGTCATTGCTACCCAGGCTGTCTTACCCAAAATATTTTCCTCCTAGTCCCAAGTAGTAGGAACCTTACTTTGTCTTTCAAAGTAGAGGCAAAATATGCTCATTATTTAGAGTAACCAGCAATTAGTTAGTTACACACAGTCTATACCCATCCTACTGCACTGCCTGTGTGTTTCTCTGTCACATGATGTCTTGATGTATATATATATTAAGAAAATCTCCCCTGTTCTCTACTGGCAGATGTGAGGACACCTACATTTTGCAGGTTGGAGAATATAAAATTGATAATAAAAGTAAAAATATAAATGAGGTCATATACTAACAGTAATAAAGTACATCAAAGGAAATAGTTATTACAGTCAGGAGGAATGTTCTATAAGGAGTTTTCTCCATGAAGAAATAATTATACCAAGATTGTATATCCATTCTTTTATGAGTAAAGAGAGTAGCGAGTAAAATTTAGAGAAACCTCAAAGAATGCAAAATCATAGCAACAGGTTGTCAAGTAATTATCATTGAATATTTTACGCTGTATGATCTACATGCCGTCAAATATTTCAGTATAGGTATGTGTGCATACCTACATGTTCATGAATAGAATGAGACATGCACACACTCTAATCAGCTCCTTGAGACAATGACAATCTGTGATAGAGCCTGGCCTAACATATTGAGTGAAGTCAGTAATTGTTTCCTACTTCATATGTTTCCAGGGCAGTCTTTGAGCCATTTTTAGATAGATACTGTTTACTAAGGTTCCCCACTCTTAAAGACAGAGAGCAAGTGGTATGCTAACCTGGAATATATGCCCATAGACTCCAAATTGTCTGTCATTTAACTCTATTTTATTGTAGCTAAAATGATTTGGAGATATAACAGATCTCCAAACTTTCACTCTCCAAATTTGTCATGGCCTTAGATGAAAAGGAAAATGGCTATTTATTGAAAGATAAAACCATGACATGAAAGATTTAAAATGTCCATCTGTCCTATTTCTACTATTCTATATTAGTTAGGGTTCTTCAGAGAAACACAACATAATGCTTATATAGAGTTATTAAAAAGATTGTCTTATGCAATTATGGAGGCTGAGAAGTCCCATGGTCTGCTCCTGGCAAGCTGGGAAACTAGGGAAGTTGATGGTATAATTCAGTCCTAGTCAGAAGACCTGAGAACTAGGGTAGCTAATGCTAATGGTGTAAGTTATGATTGAGTCCTAAAGCCCTAAAACCAGGAGCACCAATGCTCAAGGGCAGGAGAACATGAATGTCCTAGCTCAAATAGAGAAAGCGAATTAACTTATCCTATGCCACTTTATTTTATTTTAGTCCTCAATAGATTGTATGATATCTACCCACATTGTTGGGGACAATCTTCCTTACTCAGTCTACTGAATAAATGCTAATCCCTTTTGGAAGCATCCTCACAGGTACATCCCGAAATGATGTTTTATCAGCTATCCGGGAATCCCTTAGCCCAATCAAATTGAGACATTATCACCACGCTTTGCAAATCATACCGAATAGGTACAGCAGAAGATCCCAGTCCCAGGATATATTCAAACAAAATTGATGAGACATAAATAAACAGTTTAGTTAAGTGGTTAAAAAAAAGTAAACTTGAACACAGGGTTTGATAAGTAGACACATAGACACCTGATGGAAACTCATCAAAAATTGTATTCCTGCAAGAAAAAAGTTAAATTAATAATTGAGAGTTAAAATAATTAAAAAGAGAAACTGATAAACTGTCTTAAATTACCTTTATTTTAATTTCAGAACTGAATATGACAATTCCAATCTCTTCAGATAATTTACATGAGCCAATGTCCAAAGAAGTGAAATAACTTATTCAAGATAACACTGCAGGTATAGCTAAATCTTAAACTCACCCCTTTGGACTTCTTGTCAGTGTCCTTTCCATTACCTTCTAGTGACATTAAAAAACAGCTATTTATTATGACTTGTGAAAAGAATCTTATGAAGTCTCAGGTGCAGTAAACTTATAATATTCTTTTGTGTTTGTCTAACTTGGGGACTGGATCTAATCATTAACCAGTACGTGTTTTCTGATGCCTCCAAAAAGTCTTTTTAGAAGACAATACACTTCCGAAGTTGCTATTTTCAGCAGACAATGACAAAGGCCTAAGTAGCTTTTTTTCACCAAGATTTTGCAACAGCTGTGACTGACTAATCTCAACATGCATAAAACTCTCCAGCAGAAAATGGTAATATGTAATTTTCTAGTGAATGTTTCTTGAAGAAGGAATATGAAAAATTAAAAAGATAATTAGGGTTGTTATTGGAGGAAGATGGTTTGATGTAAACATTGTATTTACATCTTTGCAGTGTCCTGTTTTCATATTTCTGGATAATATGATTGATAATACTAAAGTGGCATCACAGTGCATAGTGAATACAGAATACCCCCTAATGAAAATTTGTTCTGTTTAAATTAAATTGGTTTTAGTCATATATCTAATTTATTCTATTTTATGGCATGGGGAAAGGGCTAGAGCTGTGCTACTAGTGTTTGGTTCTATTATTGGGCAGTAATTTTTTTAAATAACTAAAGATTTTTATTTCTTATTAAAGAATCCAATATGAGAGTTATATTTAAAAAACATATAGCTTTATATGTTTTATTTTTTAGAACAGATTTATGTTACATTTATACTTCAAATTTCCCATGCTTTTTCTTTTTCCTGAATGTACTTTCCCTAAACAAAGAAACTACTCATTTTACTCCTTAGGGAATCATTCCACAGACCAGGAGATGTGAAAATTCAAGCACCTTGGAGTCAATTTCACTCAGGCAGTTTACTTGAATTCACCTGGAGAATAGGAGCCATAATTTATGGAAATTTAAGGATTAATACCAAAAATATATCAAATGCTAATGACAAATTCAGAGCTAGAAATGAAAGACAAAACAAGAATCCGTGCTTAGCAGAATTTGGTATGAAGTAGAAAGAGAAAAGTAAAATTAGATCAAGGGTTCCAGAAAGATGGATGCATATGAGTTCCTTAGCCCCAGTACCCTCGTAGAAACACCAATTTAATAACTATTCATGAAAAAGAATGCCTTTGTGAGAATTCCAAAACCCAAAGTTGAGGCACCCTGGTGGAGTGAAAAACTTGCCTGAAACAGGGTAAAAATAACCCTTTTTTGTCAGAAGCAACCCTTGCCCAATTCAGCACAGCACAGAACCAAGAAAGATCTATTGAGCCATGATTTTTTCAGAGGGGTAAAGAGAAATCATAGTGGATGTCAAACTTCCTCAGCATTTTAGGGCATTGCTCTAGAAACCCACTTATGCCCTACCTCATATCACATACTAGGGGAATTGGCATGGCTATACCACCCAGGAACAATTAGGAATAAAGAAAATGGGCAGGGGCTCTTAGCAGCCAGTACATGCAGATCTCAGAGGCAGCCCCACAGTCCCTACCAGCAGCCTTGCCTGACTGTGTCCCTAACTAACAAATTCATCAAACCAAAGAGCCCAGACAATGGCAGCCTTATATAACCATAGAGCCCGGGCAAACAGCTGCGCCCACCTGTGAAGCCCTGCCAGACAACCATGCTCAACAGTAAAACTTTGGCAAAGGGTACCATCTAACCAAGAATTCTTCAGGTCCCGTTTTAACTTTGAGCCCAATGGACCTCAATCACAGACCTCATCTGCCCACAGACACTGCCATCTGTCCCACCCAGAATCCTAAGCTAGGCAGACTGGTGAAAGTCTTTTCCTGCTAAGGAGAGACTATAAAGACTGGAAGAGATAACCACTTCTTCAAATGTGCAGACATAAATGCAAGAATATAAGAATCATGAGGAATTAGGGAAACATGATAGCACAAGAGAAACTAAAAAGCTTCAATAATTGACCCCAAAGAAATGGTGATCTATGAAGCACCTTAAAAAGAAATAAAAATAATTGTCTTAAAGAAGCTAAGTGAACTATAGGACATCTAAGTAAAATCAGAAAAGCAATACGTAAACAAGATGAGAAGTTCAAAAAGAAATGAAAACCGTAAAACCAAAGAAACAGAAATCCTGGAGTCAAAGAATACAATAACTAAACTGAAAAAAACTAATAGAGGGCTTCAACAAGTGGCCCAATTAAGCAGAAGAAAGAATTAGTTAACTTGAAGACAGGTCATTTCAATTACATAGTCAGAGGATCAAAAAAGATAAAAAATGAAAAAGACTAAAGAACCCCTACAGGACATATGACCATTAAGTAGGTCAATATACACATTATAAGAATCTCAGAAGGAGAAGAGAAAGAGAAGGGGAGAAAAAAGTGTTTTCAAGATTATGAAGAAATTGGGGATCTTGTACACTGTTGGTGAGAATGTAAAAATGGTATAGTCACTAGGGAAAACCAGCATGTAGATCCCTCAAAGAAATAAAAATAAAACTTAAATATGATCCAGCAATCCCACTTCTAGGTATATATCTAAAAGAATTGAAATCAGGAACTCAAAATGGTATCAGTACTCCTATGTTCTTTGCAGCACTATTCACAATAGCTAAGGTATGGAAAACAACCCAAATTTTTATCAATAGATGAAAGGATAAAGAAAATGTTCTATATAAACACAAGGTAGTATTATTTACCCTTAAAAAAGAAGAGTATGCTACCACTTGGGAAAATAGGGTTATACCTGGAAGCTTTTATGCTAAGTGAAGTAAGTACACAAGAGAAGGACAAATGTAGCATGCTTCCTCTTACACAGGGAATCTAAAATAGTCAAACCTGTAGAAGTAGAAAATAAAATTGTGATCACAAGAGAATGGGGCAGGGGAGTGTGGGGAGTTATTACTATTATAAATGGATATAAAGTTACAATCATATAGTATAAGTTCCAGAAATCTGCTGTACAACATGGTACCTGTAGTTAACAATAAGATATTGTGCAATTTAAAACTTAGTACAAAGATAGAGCTCATGTTAAGTGTTCTCATCACAAGTTTTTAAAAAAGAAACAAAAAATAAAGTCACACACAGAAACTTTGGGATATGATGAATATATTGATTAACTTGATTGTGGCAAGGTAACACTAGTATATGCATATGTTCAAATTTACCAAATTGTACACACTAATTATGTGTAGTTTTGTGTACCAAATATACCTCAATAAAGTTGGGGAGAACTAAATTTGATTTTTAAAAAAGATTAAATCAGGTCAGGTACAATTGCCTTAACTGGGAGAAGACTTGTCCACAAGCCATTTTTAATATCTCATGACTCACCATACAGCAACAGCTAAGATTAAATAGAAAGAAAAAGAAAAAATGATTAAAAGACTTTCACCAGGCTGGGCGAAGTGACTCATGCCTATAATCCCAGAATTTTACGAGCCCAAGGTAGGTGGGTTGCTTGAGCTCAGGAGTTGACAACAAGCCTGGGTAACCTGGTGAAACCCTGTATCTAGCAAAACAAAAACAAAACACCCTCACACACAGACACACAAACACGAAAAATTAGCCAGGCATAGTGACATACACCTATAGTTCCAGCTACTGGAGAGGCTGCAGTGGGAGGATCACTTGGGCCCAGGAAGCAAACATTGCAGTGAGTCAAGACTGTGTCACCACTGATATGGTTTGACTGTGTCCCCACCCAAATCTCATCTTGAATTGTAACTCACATAATTCCCACGTGTTGTGGGAGGAACCTGGGGGAGGTGGGAGGAACCTGTGGGAGGTGATTGAATTATGGGGATGGGTTTTTCCTGCACTGTTCTTGTGATAGTGAATGAGTCTCATGAGATTTGATGGTTTTAAAAACGAGAGTTTCCCTGCACAATCTCTCTCTTTGCCTGCTGCCATCACGTAAGATGTGATTTCCTCCCTCTTGCCTTCTGTCATGATTATGAGGCCTCCTTAGCCATGTGGGACTTTGTAAATCCAATAAACCTCTTCCTTTTGTAAATTGCCTTCTCAGATATGTCTTTATCAGCAGCATAAAAACAGACTAATATAGCCAGATTCCAGCCTCAATGACAAAGCAAGATCTTGATGAAAAAAAAAAAAAGGCACCCACTTGTCACAGGTGAAAAGAGTATTCATTATTCCACATTTCTTCACTTCACATAAATAAGAACAGTGTGAGAAAAACTGAGTTTGTTATTTATCTTGGCTTTTTGATTGTTTGTATAAATGGAAGGGTACAAATCCAGGTGTCCCAACACCAATCTTCAACAAACATAGTGGGCAATATGCATAAAAAGAAAACTTTTTAACTATCATCTGCTCCAGGGGTAACCCACTTTGTTCATTATCAATAAACTTAACCAGCAGGAGTTAGGCCCTAGGAAAACCTCCTGAATCCCAAACTCACTCAAGCCTGACTTATGACTGAAAACTAATACAATCATTTAAATTATAAATCCATCATTTTGAAGACACAAGCACAATTTCTCATGCCTCAGTTCCTCATAGCCAGTGAGTGGTCCAAATTTCTTCACTAGATTTGGCTTTCTTATTTGCATCAGGAATAAAATCCCAATTATGTGCTAATCTCTCTTGTAAATAGCTATTAGTTCCATTTGTTCTATAGTGCCAATTAAGTCTGACGTTTCTTTGTTGATTTTCTGTTTGGATAATCTGTTCAATGCTGAATATAGGGTGTTGAAGTCTCCAGCTATTATTGTACTGGGGCCTCTCTCTGTAGCACTAATAATATTTGCTTTCTATATCTGGGTGCTCCAGTGTTGGGTGCATATATACTTATAATTATTACATTGTTGTTGAATATAACAATATACTGTTATATATAAAATGTACATATATGCATTTATATGATGATCTTGTCTTTTTCATAGTTTTTGTCTTACAATCTATTTTGTCTGATTTCCCCTCCTGCCATTTTTTGCTCTCTATTGGCATGGAATATCTTTTTCATCCCTTTATGTTCATTCTATGTGTTTCTTTATAGGCAATGTGTGTTTCTTGTAGGCAACAGATCATTGAATCTTGCTTTTTATCCATTTAACCATTTTGTGTCTTTTAGTCCATTTACATTCAATGTTATTATTGGTAAGTAAGGACTTACTTCTGCCATTTTGTTATTTTTTTTTTTTTCTGGTTGTTTTGTGGTTTTCTCTTCTTTCTTTCCTTTGTCCTGGTCTTCATTTTAGTGAAGGTGATTTTCTCTGGTGGTCTGTTTTAATTTCTTGCTTTTTATTTTTTGTGTATCTGTTAAAAGGTTTTTCGTTTTTTTTTTGAAGTTACCATGAAGCTTACAAATACTATCTATAACCTTAATTTTAAGCTGATTACAAATGAACACTAATTGCATAAAAAAACAAACTAACTCACTAAGAAGAAAAGAGAAAAACAAAAAGCTCTACACTTCAATTTCATCCGGCTTTTTAATTCTCTTTAGGTCTTTTTTACTTTTCTTTATATCTTATTCTACTGCCTGTGTCTTGAAAAGTTGTTGTAGTTATTCCTTTTGATCAGTTTATCTTTTAATCTTTCTACTGAAGATATGAGTAGTTTACATACCACAATTACAGTGTTATGATATCGATGTATTTATTATTACCAGTGAATTTTGTACCTTCAGATGATTTCTTCTTGCTCATTAACGTTCTTTTCTTTCAGATTGAAGAACTCCCTTTAGCATTTCTTGCAGGACAGGTGGGTATTGTTGATGAAATCTCTCAGCTGTTGTTTGTTTGGGAACGTTATTGTTTCTCTTTCATGTTTGGAGGTTTTTTTCACTGGATACACTATTCTAGGATAAAAGGTATTTTCTTTTAGTTCTTTAAATATGTTATACTACTCTCTCCTGGCCTGTAATATTTCTACTGAGAAGTCTGTCAGACGTATTGGAGCTCCATTGCATATTGTTTCGTTTGTTTGTTTGTTTGTTTTTTCCTCTTGCTGCTTTTAGAATCCTTTCTTTTCTTTATACTTGACCTTTGGGAATTTGATTACTAAATGCCTTGAGGTAGTCTTCTCTGGGTTAAATCTTTTTGGTGTTCCATAATCTTCTTGTATTCAGATATGAATATATTTCTGTAGGTTTGGGACATCCTCTGTTATTGTCCCTTTGAATAAACTTTCTACCCCTATCCCTCTCTCTACCTTCTCTTTAAGGCGAATAACTCTTAGATTTGCCCCCTTTGAGGCTATTTTCTAGATTTTGTTAGATGTGCTTCATTTTTTTAATGTATTTTTTAATACTTTTTTTACTCTGTGTATTTTCAAATAGCTGTTTTTCAGGTAATTCTTCTGCATGATCAATTCTGATGTTAAAAGAATGCTGATACATGCAGTATGTCCATTGCAGTTTTCAACTCCAGAATTTCTACTTGATTCTTTTTAATTACTTCAATCTATCTGTTAAATGTGTCTGATAGGATTCTGAATTCCTTCTCTTTACTATATTTAATTTCATTGAGTTTCTTATTTTGAATTTTATGTCTGAAAGGGATTGGTCCCTGGTGCCTGTTTTAGTTCATTTGGTGAGGTCATGCATTCCTGGATGGTCTTGATGCTTGTGGATGTTCATCAGTTGTCTGAGAATTCAAGAGTTCGTTATTTATTGTAGACTTTGCGGTCTGGGCTTGTTTGTATATTTTCTTCTTGGTAAGATTTACAAGAAACAAACAAACCCATTCAAAAGTGGGCAAAATATATGAACAGACACTTTACAAAAGAAGACATACGTGAGGCCAACAAACATATGAAAAAATGCTCATCATCACTGGTCATCAGAGAAATGCAAATCAAAACAACAGTGAGATACCATCTCATGCCAATTAGAATGGCGATCATTAAAAAATCTGGAGACAACAGATGCTGGAGAGGATGTGGAGAAATAGGAACACTTTTACACTGTTGGTGGGAGTGTAAATTAGTTCAACCATTGGGAAAAAAGTGTGGCGATTCCTCAAGGACCTAGAAATAGAAATTCCATTTGACCCAGCAATCCCATTACTGGGTATATATCCAAAGGATTATAAATCGTTCTACTATAAGGACACATGCACATGAATGTTCATTGCAGCACTGTTTACAATAGCAGAGACCTGGAACCAACCCAAATGCCCATCGATGATAGTCTGGACAGGGAAAATGTGGCACATATACACCATGGAATATTATGCAGCCATCAAAAACGATGAGTTTGTGTCCTTTGTAGGGACATGGATGAACCTGGAAACCATCATTCTCAGCAAACTGACAGAAGAGCAGAAGATCAAACACCGCATGTTCTCACTCATAGGCGGGTGTTGAACAATGAGAACACATGGACACAGGGAGGGGAGCACTACACACTGGGGTCAGTTGGGGGGAAATAGGGGAGAGACGGTGGGGGGTGGGGAGCTGGGGAGAGATAGCAAGGGGAGAGATGCCAGATGTAGGTGATGGGGAGGAAGGCAGCAAATCACACTGCCACGTGTGTACCCATGCAACAATCTTGCATGTTCTTCACATGTACCCCAAAACCTAAAATGCAACAAAATAAATAAATGGGAAGAAAAAAAAAAAGCAACAAGGGCTCTTCGGTCAGCTTACGGTGAATGCTCCCAGGCCTGGGACTTTCCCTTTAGGGGAGTGGGCTCCTCTCTGGCCCAGAGCAGGTCCAAAAATGCTGTCCAAGAGCCAAGGCCTGGAGTTAAGGACCTTAAGATTCCACATGGTACTCTACCCCACCGTAGCCAAGCTGGTGCCCAAGCTGCAAGACACAATCCTCTTACTCTTCTCTCTTCTTTCTTCAAGCAGAAGGAGTTCCTCCCTCTCTGTAGCCACCACAGCTGGGAATGTGCTGGGTCACACCTGAAGCCAGCACATTTCTGAGTGTTACCCAAGCCCCATGACATGTACTGCCTGGGTACCGCTGCTGATTATTCTGAGCTCAAGGGCTCTTGATTAGCAGGTGATGAATCCTGCCAGAACTGGGTCCTTCACTTCAAGGCAGTGGGTTCTCTTCTGGCTCAGGGTGTGTGTAGACAGGGCAACCGGGATCTAGGGCGTGGAATGGGAGCCTCAGGACTCTGCCTGATGCCCTATCCTGTGTGGCTGAGCTGGTATCCAAGTTGAAATACAAAGTTTTCTTTATTCTTTTTTCTCCTCCCCTCAAGTAAGAGGAAGTCTCTGCTGGAGCTGCAAGCTGTGCTGCCTGGGGTTAGTGGAGGGTGGCACAAGCACTTCCTTGGCTGCCCTAGTTGGTGTCTCTCCAGGTCGTGTGGCCCCTGCACCAAGTCCACTGACTCCAAGCTGAGCACGACACTGGACTTGTCCAGGAATTGCAGTCCTTGTGGCCTATACAGCCTTTCAAGTTTATTTAGGACCTACGAGCACGTTAGCCCACAGTGCCAAGGCTTGCTGGAACTCAGCTTCTGTCTGCTGGCATAGATGATTTCCTTCTGGCTAGAGTTGGTCAAAATGCTCCTTCTGTGGCTCCAGTTGAATTCTAATCTTGTTGCTTTCCACTGTGACAGGACAGCACTAAGTTCCAATGCAAAGTCCTACAATCACTGTTCTCTCCCCTCAAGGAAATGCACAGATTCTCTCTACATGCTGTGCAGCCACTGCCAGGGGATGGCATTATCAATTCGAGGCTGTTTTTCCTACCCTCTTCCATGCCTCATTCAGTGATATGAAGTTAAAACCAGATACTGCGATTGGTCACATGATTTTTGTTCCTTATGAAGGTGATTTTTGTGTGGAGATCAGTGGAGGCTTCTATTCAGCCATCTTGATCCATCTCCTGTCTCCCCTAACTTTTACTAGTATAAAATCATAGGTCAAATATTAACCATTTGATTTAATGATTGAAGGTCTTTATATGGCTTATTAAATTGTTAACAAATATTTAATGAACATTTGTTATGTGCAAGAAAGATGGCTGCAAATTATGTTTTCTTACTACCAACAAGAAAAGATAAAGTTCCTATTATTGTAATATTAATCCTATCATCGTTAATAAAATAAATATAATTAAAAATAATCCTCAAATCAATTTTTTTTGCTGACTGCTCAAGTTCCTACCACTATTCCTCTTGATTTTTCCCAGTGATCAAGTTGCTAGTATTAGAGCCCTTTTTCTATTCTCTTATTTTACTTCAAAATATATTCCATGATATTGATTGTAGTTATAAAATTTTAAGCTAGGAAAAGATGGAATCTTGCTATCTGAAGGACTTTTGCTTTTCAGCATGTATTAGCTCATTCTTTCACTGCTATAAAAAAAATACCTAAAGCTGGGTAATTTATTTAAAAAAGAGGTGTAATTGGCTCATAGTTCTACAGGCTGTATAGAAAGCATGATGCTGGCACCTGCTTGGCGATGCCTCAGGAAACTTACAATAGTGGCAGAAAGCGAAGGAAGAAAAAGGTATATCTTACATGGCTGAAGCGGGAGGAAGAGAGAAAGGTGGGGCAGTAACAAACACTTTTAAACAATCAGATCTCGTGAGAACTCTATCATGAGATCAGTACCAAAAGAGGAAATCCACCCCCATGATTCAGTCACCTCCCACCAGGCCCCACCTACAACACTGGGGACTATAATTGAACATAAAATTTGTATGGGGACACAGATACAAACCATATTAACCATTTCAAAAAAGTAATAATCTTATGTTTTAAAACAATTTTAATAAATACTATATTATGATTCTTCAAGTAGTATATGCTCATGGAAAACAAAAATGAAAGGAATTAATACAGGAAAAAGTGAAAGGCTTCATCTAACTAATTCCTTTCTCTCCAATTGTATTTACTGCTAAATCTTCCCTATGTACCCTGCAAGAAAAATTCAATTCTTTATCTCCAATTATATCTACTGCTAACTCTTCTATATGTAGTCTTCAAGAAAACTTCAATTCCTTTCCCTCCAATTGTGTCTACTGCTAACTCTTCCATATGTACCCTTCAAGACAACTTCAATTCTTTTCTTTCCAATTATAGCTACTGCTAACTCTTCCATATGTACCCCTCAAGAAAATTACTGTGAACATACAAGCACCTATACATGGGTACATATGTATGCTTTATTTTTATCATGGTCACTTATCTTTATTAGCACATAGATACCTATTTCATTAACTCGCTTCTACAAAAAGAGGTTTACTTAACCATCCTCCTACAAATGAACACTTTTTTCATTGTTTTGTTAAAACCAATAATACTGCAGTAAATATCCTTGTATCTTTGAATACTTGTATAAATTCACCTATAAGATAAATTCCTAGTGGTGGATTTCCTGGTCCAAATTTTATGTGCATATTGAAATTTCGTACATATACCTAAATTAGTATCATAAAAGTTTGTAAAATTTACATTTCTACCATAACTGTATTAAAGTGTCAGTTTATCCACACTCTCATCAGCATTGTATAAGAAAGGATTCTGCACTGTTTTGACATTCTTTTTTCCCCCATATATGCCTCTATATTTCTTCAGCAAGGTTAAATAACTAGAATCAATGTTCACATGTTTGATAAGTAAATGAAAGTAACCCCAATGCTTTCCTTTAATGTTAATCTTTTAGAGAGAGAAAGTAAGGGGAAGGAGGAAAAATATCCTATTGCATTTACTGTGCATAGGTCAGAAAATATTCAAGGCACATAGAATGTGAAAACAAAATCTAAAAAAAACGAGCTTGTCTTTTATTCCACAAATGTACTGTAATATGCACTAGTTAAAATAAAATCTGTCTTGCAGAGCACTGAATTTTTCAGCAGCAATAATTATCTCTGTTTATTTCATTTTCTACTTTGGGAAAAGCTTATGATGCATGCAGAGTATACATATGAGTTTCACAGATGTGGTCTAAATTACTCATATGCTAAGCCCTTTTATCTGGCTACTGCTGGGTCAACTGCCTAACATAGAACAGAAGAGAGTGACATGAGTTTGCAAAGAATTTGAAATTGAATTTGAGCTTACAGTCTGCTTTTGCCATCAAATACACTATTTAATGTAGTGACGCTTTACTTAAAGTACAGGGTTATTTTTTACTCCTTTTTATTCTGTGTTCTAGCCAAAGAAAATGAACTGGAAAAATGCTCTAGCAGACATTAAGCCCAATTAATCAAGGTAATTTACTCAATCTCATTATCTAAATAATGAAAGAATGCATACACACACACACACACACACGCACACACACACACACACACACACACACACAGCTGTACAAAGGGAGAAGAGCAACAATAAAAGAAGATTTAAAGTTCTTTATAAAAATGGAGTTATTGGTGTGTGGGTATTTTACACAAGAATGTTTAAAATAAAAGAAAGCTTCAAAATTCCAGTAATAATTTTGTTCAAAAATTTTTCAATTTAGTTGACATGTCAATAACTAATTCTATTATTTTGGCTATATAATTATTACATTAAATTATTTACCAAATAGCTCTAAATTTCCTTATTTTATATGTAAAAATAAATTTTTAATATATATATTACTCTGCCTCTGTGGATCTGCCTGGCACAGCCTACTCAGCTGCTTTCACAGGCTGACATTGAGTGTCTATGGCTTTTCCAGGCACACAATGTAAGTGGTTGGTGGATCTACCATTCTGGGGTCTGGAGGACAGTGGTCCTCTTCTCACAGCTCCTCTAGGCTGTGCCCCAGTGGGGACTCCTCATGGGAGCCCCAACCCCACCTTTGCCTTCCACACTGTCCTAACAGAGGTTCTCTCCAAGGGCTCTGCCCTGTGTAGACATCTGCCTGGACATCCAGGCATTTCCATACATCCTCTGAAATCTAGGCGGAGGTTCCCAAACCTCCATTATTGCCTTCTCATTAACTGCAGGCCCAACACCACATGGAAGCTGCCAATGCTTAGAGCTCGTACCCTTTGAAGCAATGACCCGAGCTGCACCTTAGCCTGTTTTAGTCATGGCTGGAGCTGGACCTGCTGGGACTCAGGGTGCCACGTCCTGAGGCAGCACAAAGCAGTAGGGCCCTGGGTCTAGCCCACGAAGCCATTTTTCCCTCCTAGGCCTCCATGTCTGTAATGGGAAGGGCTGCTGTGAAGATCTCTGACGTGCCCTGGAGACATTTTCCCCCTTTGTCTTGGCTATTAACATTTGGCTCCTTATTATTTATGCAAATTTCTGTAGCCAGCTTGTATTTGTCCCCAGAAAATTGATTTTTCTTTTCTACTGCATTGTCAGGCTACAAATTTTCCAAACTTTTTAAGCTCTGCTTCCCTTTTAAACGTAAGCTCCAATCCCAAATCATCTCTTTGTGAACACATATGACTACACACTTTCATAAAACTCCAGGTCACATCTTGAATGCTTTGCTGCTTAGCAATTTATTCTGTCAGATACCCTAAATCATCTCTCTCAAGTTCATAGTTCCACAGATTTCTAGGGCAGGGGCAAAGTGCTGCCAGTTCCTTTGCCAAAGCATAGCAAGCATGACCTTTGTTCCAGTTCTCAATATGTTCCTCATCTCAGTCTCAGTCCACCTAAGCCTGGACTTCACTGACCACATCAATATTAGCATTTTGGTCAAAACCATTCAATACGTCTCTGGGAAGTTCAGACTTTTCCATATCATCCTGTCTTCTTCTGAGTCCTCTAAACTGTTCCAACCTCTGCCTGTTACCCAGTTTCAAAGTGGCTTCCACATTTTCAGGTTATCTTTAGAGCAGCACCCCACTCTCGCTGTGAATCTTCCGTATTAGCCAGTTTTCACACTGCTATTAAGATATTATCTGAGACCAGGTAATTTATAAACAAAAGAGGTTTGATTGATTTACAATTCCACGTGGCTGAAGAGACCTCAAAACTTACAATCCTGTAGAAGAAGGTGAAGGGGAAGCAAGGCATGTCTTACATGGTGATGAGAAAGAAAAAGTGAGAGAGAGAGAGAGGAAGTGTCATACTTTAAAACCATCATCTCACATGAGATCTCACTCACGATCAGGAGAACAACAGGGTGAAACCACCCCCAAGATCCCATCACTTCTTACCAGGTCCTTCCCTCAACACATGAGGATTACAATTCAAGATGAGATTTGAGTGGGGACACAGAACCAAACCATATCAGCATGGCTATACATGCTAGAGACAGAACAGAAAGAAACATAGCAAAAACATAGTGCTCCTACTCTTTATATCCTAGTGCCTTTAAGAATGTAATATGATGAATGGCTAGAGGCATATTCTACCATGAAGTACAACTCAACATAGAAATCAAATGTGCAGAGCAGAAAAAGAGAAGAAATTACAATATTTGATGATTTCATGGAACATTAATTCAAGCCATAATTCCAGCCAGATTCTATCACAGCTTCTAAACTTTTTCACCTGAGAATATAAACTCTTTTTATGTTTAAGCTTGTGTATTTGAGTCTCCAAAAGTAGTAATCAAATCTGAAATTTCCTGATACCCATTTTTCAAACTGTATCTCACGTTTAATTTCATCCAGATGATACTACTGTGGTCTCCCAGTGATCCCTGACCACTTTGCTCTTATGTGATCTCTTGGTGCTCTAGACAACTAATGGGTCTATCCATGATATTCATTAGCCATTTTCACATGCTTTCTTGCATTGTTAGTTATCTTTTAATATATAGATTTTAGCTATACTGTAGATAGCTTCAAATATACTGTAAATAAGACCAGGTGAAATGTCTGTTTATTCTTGGTATTTCTTAGAGAAATGTTAGTACCCTATAGTAAATATTTGATAAACAAGTAAATGAATAAATGTTTATTACTTGATTTAGTACCATATAGTAGGTAGATATTGATCTAAGAAGAATTCTCTCTGCGGTTTCTGCCCATAATTTACCCTAGATCGTCTGGGTGAGATTTTTCTAATCTAATCCGTATCCTTTCAATTCATTCCAGTAAGGTATAAGCATGTACTTCTCAGCAAGCAGGGAATACAGTATTACCATGTATTTCACAGCAAGCAAGGATCTCCCTCAGTGATCTTGCACATCAAAAGTGGAGACTCATACGTAATGAATATTCACAATAAAGGATAAAACTATTATGTTAGATGGAGTCACAATACAGTGGGAAAAGAGAGCTGGGAACCAGATTGAATTTAAGGTGAGAAAAGACCTCTTTGAAGATGTGATATTTAATCTGAAATTCAATAGAGGGTGTTTTTATTATTTTGATTCTGATCTGATGTAGCACAACACAAAATGCAACACAGCTCATATGGCTGCAGAAATCCAAGAACCACAAGCATGTCCATAGGCAATGTTTACTATGCTGAGCATAAATGCAACAAAAAAAAAAA
>NW_016107341.1:6822253-6851715 GCF_001604975.1 Cebus imitator
TATGCGATGTAAGAGAAACTAGTTGGAAGTTTCTTGGATTAAGAGGGAGGAAAAGAGCAGGAAGAGGAGAAAAAGGAGGTAGAGGAGAGGAAAAAAGAGGCAGAAAAAGAAGAACAGGAGAGGATAAAAAAGAAAAGAAGGAAGAGAAGTTTAAGAAGATACCTCTAAAATAGTCTTGATACAAATTGAACTGAGGACAAAGTTCAAACATGACAGCCTCTGATCTCTTCCAGATTTTTGATTGTCTAGATATGTTTATTAATAAGTTACTAAACTATGAAGGGCACATAAAAGCTCTATTGAGATATAATTGATATAACTTGGCCACATGTAAATACACAATTTGATTAGTTTTGAGGCACTACATATATATGTATGTACCCATGAAACTATCACGACAATGAAGTTAATGAGCATATATATCACTTTCAAATGTTTCTTAGTATCCCTTTGAAGTCCCTCATCCATGTCACCAGACAATTAATCAGCTTTGAGTAAATTAATTTGTATTTTCTAGAATTTTACATAAACAAAATTATACCGTACATACTCTTGTCTCTGGAAAAACACTGTCATATTTTTCACTTGGAATAATTATTCTGACTTTAAATCCAAGTTGTTGCAGAAATTAATCCAAGTTTTTATTGCTGAGTAATATTCAATTCTATAAATACCGTATAATTTGTTTATCCATTCACTTATTGATGGACATTTGGGTTGTCTCCAGTTTGAAACTATTACAAATCAAACTGCTTTGAACATTGATATACAAGTATTTATATAGACATAAGCTTTCATTTCTCTTAGATGGAATACCTAAGAGTGGGATTATTGAATCTTACAGTAGGTATAATATTTTGAAGAAACTGACAAATGTTTTGCAAAATGGTTGTACGATTTTACATTCCCTTCCAGCAATATATATGTGCTCCACTTCCTTCACACTCTCCCCAGTACTTGGTTGGTCAAACTTTTCAATTCTAAACATTCTAATAAATACCTAGTGTATCTCATTGTGGTTTTAATCTACATTTCCCTAGTAGTTAATGAAATTGAGCATATTTTCATGTGTATACTTACCTTCCTTGGTGAAGTGCTCTTTCAAATCTTTTTGAAAAAAGATTTTTGTTTTTACTGAGTTGTTTTTCTTACTATTGAGTTTTAAGAGCTCTCTATATATTCTGAATACATGATTCTTAATAGCATACATTTCAAAAATATTTGTCTGCTTCAAATGTGGAAAGGAATATGTAAACTCTTTTATGTTTATTTAAAGTAATATAAAACACAAGAAAAAAACAATAAATTTAGAAGTATTTAACTGAAAAAATATATTTTATATATCTATTTCTAATAGATATATAGTATTAGAAAGTATTTATCAGAAAAAATATATTTTTATATATCTATTTCTAATATATCTATTATATATCTAATATAATATATATCTATTATATTAGATATATAATATATATATTATATCTATATTTCTAATATATCTATATATATCTATTAGAAATAGATATATAAAAATATAAATAAAAATATATAAGCACATACATAACATATAATTAATAAACCAAAAGATAAGTAAATGAGCCAGTAAATTATGTCTACCATTGGACTAACAACTGTGTTAGGCAGGAAGTGAGAAGGTGCTGCAGGAAAAGCGGCCACACTCCCTTTCCTTGACCCAGCCTTTGTCTCCTCTTACTCTAATAACTGATGGTGGATAGTTGCCTACAGTTCACATCATTAGCTATTAATGACTTGGTTAAAATTTCCTGTTGTTCAGTCCAAAGGGCCTTCTACAAATCCATTTTAAGCTCCTATTAAAGACTACACAGGAAAAAGATTTACTATTTATGGAGCAACCTTGAACATAGTTTCTGGCAGGCATCTTCAGAGGCAATGGTTGCGTCAGCTGTGTTTCCACAATTTCAGTGCTTAAGCTCACTAGCTAGTCTAGACAATAATTCCTCAACAAGCATTTGATGAACATTCTATTCTATTCATTGTAATAGAAAACAAAGAAAAAAATGGCTGGAGAGGAGTTTGATTCCTCACTAAAGGACAAAACAATTATTTAAGAGACATCAATAATATAGTTCCAAAGGGCAATGTATTAATTCAGATGGTTTTACAATCATTTCCTTCTTAAGATAAAAATTAAAAGAGCAAGGAAAGTTTTTATGAGAAAAGAAATTCAAATTGGCACCACGATGTACATCACAATACAAGGTCTATAAAATTACATGTCTGCAGAAGGGAATTGAAAATTCCATAAAGTTACATGAGAAAAATGTGGATAAAGAGGCCTAATATTGACGAGTCCATGGTTATCATTATTAAAATTAAGAGGTTCCAGACCTGAATTTTATGGTTTTATGACTCTAGTTTACATCCTACTTTGCATGTTTATGCAAAATAACAGGCACATGTCAAAGAAACAAATGAAAGGCACGTAAGACAATTTTATAGTACCATTCATTCCTTCAGTGTCACGGTTACTACTAGTGCTCAGTATGTTCAGTTCTGTGTGGCATTTCTCTAGCTAAGATTCTCTTGGCAGTCCTCTCTTTTTTAGGTTTGACCATGTAAGTCAAAAAATAAATAAATTTATCTAACTCCCGAATTATCTGTATTTCATTTTTATTAAAATCCTGATATCAAAAAACTTTGCAGTGTCATTCTCCTATTATCATCTGGCCAAGTAGATGAGTAAATGAACTGAATGCACATTTCTAAAAAACTAATATTCATTTTTTAAAACCCTGAAATTACATTCTTAGAGCAGTCTCAACAGCAGCAATAAATCATGACTAAAAGAGCACATTCTGTCTGTCACACATTCCAAATACAGATCACTCTTCAGAGAATGGCGACAGTTAATTTCAGAGAAATACGTTCAATCTGCTTTTTAATTTATTGTTGTTGTTTGAATTAAGAAAATGTGCTTTCATTTTTGGCATCAGAATTTTCAAATATAAAAGCCGGAATTGGTTAATCAAGCAATTGAATCATAAAAGCCAGAATATGGAGTTTAAATAAGAAATTAAGACCCATAGAAACTAAGGAGTATTGTTCAATATTATGAAATCATATTTCTTTAGTTGAACAAACTGAAGCGAATATAAGTCAATTTTGGAAGATGCTGTATTAGACTTTGGGTCCAAGCTTTGACCTCCATCTTTATAAAATAGAACGCTATGTAATACAGATCTTTCGTTATTCTAATGATTAAGCCCCTTTGTCATGTGGTCTAAGAACAGCTAATCTCATACTGCAAGTTCACAGGAATCAATGTGTTCTACAAAAAGAGTGTGCTGCTCCTTTTCAATAGCAATAGCTATACATAGCAATAGCAATAGCAGCAATAGCTGTTCCTTTTATCTAGCAATAACTTCTATGAAGTTAAAAACTGTTACACATACCAATTTGTGATATATATATCCACACATTTATAGTCTTACCCGAAGATAAGTTTTACATGTGTGTTTTGTCAAGGGAAGAGCAAGTTTGCTGTTTATAGTAACTCTCTGTAAAGAGTTCATAAATATTTGTTGAAAGGATGATTCATTAAGAAACAAATTCAAGTGAAATGATGAAAATCTAAATTAACCTTTAAGGTATTTGTGCCAGGATCAAACAAGCAAATAAACTGAAGATAAGTTTAAATGGCCTCTGAGGGCTTAGTCAGTAAATAATAGAATGACTTGACTGAGTGAATAAATATGATAAAACACAGGTCAGCTCTGAAATAGGAGAGCATGAAGACAGTTTTATTACAATGGGACACTCGGTTTCCGACAGAGTAGTTGGGAAAGTTTGCTCCTGAATGATCAAGACTTGGCATACAATGGTTACCCCTAACTTATCCATCTTTCTTACACCTTCCATCTTTTGCTCTGTCTGCTCTAGTACAATATATTCTTACAGCAATTTTTTGTGTCCAATTTTGTTGTTCTCATGATTATACATGCATGAAAACAGAACACTTACGGCATGAAATGTTTTTAAAATTCACTCTTTCACTTTTAGCTATATAAGTAAGAGCTATTGATTGCTACTTTTTAAGTGAGAAGGAATGTTAATTTATGTCAAGGATAGTCCCTTGGAACCTACCTCTTTTGTTTCTTAAGGAAGTGATTTTCCCTGTGTCTGGTGAATGTGAACAAGGAACTTCCTGGGCTCTGCCTGTGGTATTACACTGTATATGGCTTTTCTTTCTCTCCCACTACTATTCAGAGTCAGGTTTCCAAAACTATCTGTGTTCAGACAGCTTTCTCATGTTATTAAATGCTTTATATATAAAATCATTGAATAATTTTTCCCAAAAATCTTTATTTCCAGCCTCACTAGTCTCCTTAATTCACCTGCGTCTCACATGCATTTGCCATTATTTCTAGACTGATAGAAATGTAAATGTTTATGTACACTATCTAAAAAAAAATATTTGAACATTACTTCCAAGCTAACCAGAAATAGTTTACTCCAAGAACTCACACAAGTTGAGAGAGGGCTTTTTTTTTTTTTAAACCAAATTGTACCTTTTTGAAGTTTAAACTCTGTAGCTTAACACAGCAGTTCTCTAGCTGCAGTCGGGGGATCTTGGCAGTGTCTGAGACCCTTTTAGGGTGTCTGCCAGTCAAAATCAAAGATCTATTCAAAGTTTAGATGCTTTAGATGGATCAATCGATTTTATGTTACAAAGCATGAAATGTTCAATGAAATGGATTCAGATTCTACACTGCAGCTAACCTTTAAAGATTTTTTGACAGATTTATTCACAGATATAATTCATAAACAACATAATCCAAACATTCTAAGTATATAATTCATTAATTTTCAATATATTCACAGATATGCACAACCATGTCCACAGTCAATTTGAGAGCATTTTCTTCACCACAGAGAGAAATCCCATACCCTTCAGTTATTATTCCCCATTGGCCCATCTCCTCAGCCATATCAATCCCTCAGCCATAAATAACCAGTAATCAATAGAAGTTTATATCTCAGTAGAGTTGCCTATTCCGGGCATTTCATATAAATGAAACTATACAATATGTGACCTTTCATGTCTGGCTTTTTTCAGTTAATATAATGTTTTCAAGATTCATCCATGTTATAGCATGTATCACTGCTTCATTACCTTTAATAATCAAGTAATATTCCATTGTATGGATTTACCATAATGCGTTTATATGTGAGTTTAAATAATTTATTTTTCTAAAGTATAAAATTGTGAGTAGTACCTTAGTTAATTGAACACTACTGAATTGTTTTCTTAACATATGGGAATATAGTTTCCTTCTCCTTCTTCCTTCTTCCTCTAATTCTTATTCTTCTTCTTTTTTAAAGATAGAGTCTAACTCTGTTGCCTAGACTGGAGTGCAATGGAACAATCTTGGCTCACTGCAATCTCCACTTCCTGGGTTCAAGCAACTCTCCTGCCTAAACCTCCTGAGTAGCTGGGATTACGGGCATGCACCACCACTCCTGGCAAATTTTTGTATTTTTAGTAGAGATACGGTTTCACCATGTTGATCAGTCCGGTCTTGAACTCTTGCCCTCCTGATCTGCCCACCTCAGCCTCCTAAAGTGCTGGGATTACAGGCATGAGCCACTATGCCCAGCCTGTTGCTGCAGCAACCTCTTATCTGCAGCTTCACTTTCCACTTTCAGCATGAATATAAGCAAGTACCATACAATAAGATATTTTGAGAGACAAAGATGGCATTTACATACTTTTTATGACAGTATATTGTTTTAGTTGCCCTATTTTATTATCATTTGTTGTTGCTACTCTCTTACTGTGCCTCATTTATAAACTAAACTTTATTATAGGTGTGTATAGGAAAGAATGTAATATATATAGGATTCTGTACTACCTGTAGTTTCAGGCATCCACTGGGCGTCTTGGATCACATCCCTTCCGGGTGAGACTAGACTACTACAGAGTGGACTGAAAGCAACCTCTCCTTTAACAAAACATGTGACTATTTTGCTATACTGATTTTTCAGGGAAATTATATCTCTTTATAACCATAATACTTTCTTTATGCAACTTTTAAATTCCCCAATATTCAGTTAAAATAAAACAAAACTCATTGTATTTTACCAAGTTCAGTGAAATAAAATAAATACTAAAGATTTCATTATAGTATGTCTTGTAATTATAGATTCAGATATTTTGAATTTATGATTGCAAACATAATATGCAGTAATGTATACTCATCAATATTTAGACTATCACGTGGTTGCTGTATCTCTCTTTGGCATAATAATTAGATTGGATGTATTTCCTCTTTTATAAATTCCTGAGAGGTCATTAGGTGGAATACAGTTTGCATTTTGCTAGAAAGGAAGTAGCTTCGGAAAATAAGTTTTGGAGACTCAGTCTTCTAAAATTCTTATCGGGTTAAGGGAAAACAAGGAGGAATAAAGCATTTTGGTTTATTCATTACCAAATGAATATTGTGGTTAAAAATTAACATTGTGCTTCCAGAAAATTGTAGAAAATGCACATATGATTAAGAGCACTAGAAAAACGAAGATAAATCTTAATAAAAATCAATTTCAACAGAACTTCACAAAAAGGGAGGGCAAGGGGTCAGGTGCTGTGACTCAGGCCTATAATCCCAGCATTTTGGGAAGCCAAGGGGCAAGGACTACTTGAGCCCAGGAGTTCAAGACCAGCCTGGGTAACTGCCTCTAATTTTTAAAAGTCAGGGAGAGGAAAGAATGACTATGAAACTAGCAAGAAAAGGAAAAAGAGAGGAAAAAGAAGACACCTCAAAATATAATAAATAGCGTGAAGTAAGTTGTAGAAATAAAACAACTGTACAAATTTCATATTAAAATAAGAAAGGGCTGAGTTATCCCTTTAAATACAAGACTTTCATTTTGGATTATCGAAAAACAAGCACACTTAAAACAAATGACATAGAAAGGTTGAAAATATTGGAATGGGTCAAAAGATGCTCTGCAAATTCAAACAAAATGAAAGTAAGAGTGATAATGTTTATGTCAGATAACAAGATGGAAGATTAAAAGAAGCAGCAAGTTTAGATTACAGTATCTAGTTTAAAATTATAGTTTGAGGCAACTTCATAAACACATTCACCAAACAACATAGAACATAATGTACGTTATTAAAATTTATCCAAGAAGCTGAAGAGCTGAAATCCTTAAAGGAGATTGAAAAGGTGACTGAAGATGAACCATTAAAAAAAAATCTGGGCCAAGTGCAGTGGCTCATGCCTGTAATCTTAGCACTTCAAGAGACCCAAGCAGGCGGATCATGAGTTCAGGAGTTTAAGACAAGCCTGACCAATATGGTGAAACCCCATCTCTACTAAAAATACAAAAATTAGCTAGGTGTGGTGGTATGAGCCTGTAATCCCAGCTATTCAGGAGGCTGAAGCAGGAGAATTGCTTGAACCCAGGAGGCAGAGGTTGCAGTGAGCCAAGATCAGGCCACTGCACTCTAACCAGGGCGACAGAAGGAGACTCGTGTCACCAAAAAAAAAAAAAAAAAAAAAAAAGCTGGACCAACTGGTGCAAAATAACCTCTAACAAAAATGTAATCATAAAATCTTTTCAATTAACCAGGCTATTTAAACAATGGAAATATTCCAATTTACCTTTAATATCTAGATAGATAAAAGCAGTGCAAACAAAAAAGGCTGTGGACTAAATTTTGCTATTGACTAGAGAGGAAAACTTTCTAAATTAAACTTTAGTAAATTTAGGAGGAAAATATTCAGCTTACAGTGATGACGAAAAGTCTTCTGTTCATTTCATCTAGGATGCCACTGATGGTAAAACACATCCTGATTTCAGAGATATTAAAGTGTCTCTTTTCTTGGGTTCGCAGTGTCTTGGCATCGAACACACAGTCATCTTAGCACAGAGCTAAAAGGCACGCAGGACCTAGGAAAGGAAAGCTGGTTGAACTCTTCCTTGCCAGTAATTTTGTGTGCACAATCCCACTAGAGGCAGCTGGAGGTGAGGCATTTTATCACTGGCTTTATGTAGGGTTAAGGCCAGGAAAGGAGAGCAATGTGTGCTCTTCACCTAGTGATGGCCATATGGAGGTGACTACTGGCCAAGATTTAGGAGATATATTTTAAAACAACGTTTTTCAGCATTTTGTTTTTCCTCATTATTACCTTTTTAGACATCTTTCTAATTACTTCCTATGAAGTTTTATTAGTGTAAATATGTTATATGATTTTTTGATGTACTGTATATATATCTGTGATCTATACATACGAAGAGTATGTTTTTTTCCTCCCCCAAAAACCAGTTTTGTCCCCCTTGGGGAGACATTATTCTCATTGAGAATACATGTTTTAAAGTTATATCATTGAATATTAGCATTGTGTGATGCAATTTACATTCCTTTTATCCTAATTTGCGGAAATTTCATTGGGTCACCACAATTTGTTTTCATCTTTAGGGAAAAAAGTCTCAACACTGTATTTGTAAAGCTACTATGGGGAAATAATTTAGATTAAGCAATTAAGGAGAATGAGTCAGTTGGAGTTTTTCTGGCGTGAAGTCAATTGGTGGGATGTTTTCCCATCCTTCCCATTACTGGAATCTGAAAAAAAAAAAGTCTCATGCCTTCAGAAATAATCTGCGTATAATCAGTAAGTTGTTTGTATTGCAAACATTCCATGCTCTTATTATATATCTTGTTTAGAATAGAGAGTTGGTATATGACAGAACCATAGTCAATCAAAGAGGAAATTCTACCATAAGGCTGACATCACATGACGTTAGCATGTTTAAACAAATTTATTTAAATGTTCTTCATAGCTATATTTATCTAGCATTTTTTAAAAATAAAATTAAGAAAAATACTTTATAAAACTTCTCACATATGCACACAAATACACAGAGAAAAATGTTTCCTCCTCCCTTATAAAAACTCTTCTTTGAAGTAACTCTTGCTCTCAGTTCTCTCTGGACTATGTGCTTTCCTTGGCAGAGGAGTGAGTTCTTTGCCACAGAAGCAGCAGAAGGCATGCATCTTCTGTCCAGCCTTGCTCACCTTGTTCACTAATAGTGTCTCTTGCCCTGGTCAAAAGTTCAAGACCAAGCTGAGCAGAGTCCAGCCTCAGAAACAAAAAATAAAATAGTATCTCTTTCCTGCCTACCCAAGGTGAAAATGCAGAGCTTTATGCCTCCGTGATGTATTTCCTCAGGCTTTTTAAAGAAACTAGAAATAAGCTGGATATGCTTATTTTATTTGCTTGTGCTTATTATGTCTCTAGTCATGCCTATTATATTTGATACATTGCTTATTTATTTTCACCCTTAGCAGTAGAAAAAAAAAATGCTCACATTCCATGTCCTAAACGTTAAAGGGAGGAAATCAGAAATGCAAATAAATGATTTCATCAATATTTCAAACTGCCACATGATAGAATCAAAGCAGGTAGTCAACCATGTGTGGTAGAACTAGGAATTCGGGCAAAATGGTTGGAATCTCACACTTATTCGCTGAAAGACCTTGACAAATTGGGTTTAATCTTTCTGAGCCTTTGATTCCACTTCTATTCAATGAAGGTAATTATAATACCAGCCTCACAGGGTAGCTGTGAGGATTGCAGAGCCAGAAAAGTGCCCCCAAAAAATGTCCAGCATATTGAAAGCACTCAAAAGTGCTTGTTACTGGTAACAATAATATTATTCTATTTATTTTGGTTATCTTTTTTATTATCCCCAACAGTACCAGCACAGTGCCTTGTATACAAGAATATAATAAACTGAATGTATTAATGAATGAACGTAATTATGATGTGACTATATACAACTCCTTAAAATGTATACAACTATATTAAATACTTTCTCTTTCCTTCTTCCTCTAATTTTCTTCTTTAAAGACAAAGACTCAGGATTTTCACTCTCCCTGGAAATAAAGAGATGAGATTTCATAATTTTCCTTCAACTGTAGATTGACTGTATGGTGCTTAGAATCTCAGTTTAATGGTGACTATCAAGAATGTAAATTATCAGGAACTCAGATGCCTATTCATTTGTTCAACTATTTAAAATTAAAGTCTTGGGGTGAGGATGGAGAAAATTGGGCAACAATGTAGATTTCTGTTATGCTATTCTACTTCTTAAAACTTTTAGAAACCTCATAATCCAGGAAATACATTAATTAATTGGTTAGTTTTATGTCTCCTTGAAAATAGTCCATAGGGTCTAAAACGATGCTTCTGAAACAACATTAAATGAATGACTAGGCAACCTTGTAAAATGTAGATCCTAATTCAGCAGTTCTGGGACGGGGCCTGAGATTTACATAAGCATGTTTGTGGTGCTGATGCTGCTGCCTGTAAACTAGGTCGAAAAGCAGGAATCTAAGATCTTAAAATATTCTACATTGCTTGAACCGAGGGATAAATATAATTGTTTTGAGCCAAGACAAAGGAGATAAATTACAATTTTTAAAAACATAATTTTATCAGCCATTTGCTCTCCCAGGCAAATTTTAAGTTCTTCTCAATATCTATCATTAACTATTAAATATAACAAATAATGCCTTACATATGGAGATTATAACAGATAAGTAGAGACAAGTCAACATAAATTAACAACTAAGTATGATTGGCAGGAGTTTTTTTGCTTTCAATAAAGAGCCTGGGGTTGGGGGGACACACACTTAAAAAAGCTACTCAAGTATCAGTTTTTAACCAAAAAAGAAGAAAACGGGGTTAATATTTAAAGTCACAATAATAGAAAGCAAACTTAAAAAGTGGGAAAATATTTGCAATGTACATGATAGATAAACTTTTAAACATATAATGAGATATTAGATATAAAGAGATTCAGTTTAAAAATGGGAAAATGATTTGAACTGTTGAACAGGTCACCCAGAGGTGAATAAGCACACATAAGTTTTTAAAATATAACTAGACTACTAATTAAATAATTAAGCACTTAAAATATAATGCTATTCTTCAACTGCCAAATTCTGAGACTAAAGTTTTCATTCTCAACGCTGTCAAAGATACCATGAAATTGATGCTCTTAAACAATGTACTTTACTTTGGTCATTTTAAAAAACAATTTCATAATCTATATCAAGAACCTTAAAGTATTCATATACCAGGTGTCTATTCAAGAACATAAAAGATCTGCTATTTAAAAGTAGAGGCTTTCTTTCCTTAGTCCTGCCCAGTTGTAAAGTGACTGCCTAGTTGTAAAATTCCTAACCTTGGTATCGATGTATTCTTTTACATCCATGATCTATTTGATTTTACCAAAAGTAAAATCACATTCTCAAAGACTTATTTCTTAAAGAGCTGTAATATCAGATGATTCATATGTTCTGCATCACATCCTCTAGATCCACTTTTGCTTTGGCCACTGCTTGTACTAACCAGGTGCATACAGATGCCACTTCACAACATCTTGTTTCCGCTCCAATCAGTGCCTTCTTTTCTGACTTAGAGCTTCTGCGCCAGCACTCTGTGGGACACCTATATGAATCCATTCAGTTTATTTTGTTTTTTTTTATGCTGTGCAAACCAGAATATGTGAAGGGCAGCCACAGGTCAATGGGAAAAACAAGCAAAAATATTGTACTAAAGCTTCTGATCTACCACTGCAACTGGAATTCCCAATCTGCCAGCAACAGAAATGAATGCCAAGTCTTACTTATAAACAACGGCTCATGGAGCTCAGCCATTAATTTTATGTCAGGTTGATCAGTTTGGACTACATTCATGCTACAGGTGACAGCAATTTTCTCTTGCCAGAATTGAAATCACCTCTGGATATCAACTTGCCTTTTCTGTTCAAGTGCCTCTTGACACAACTCAAATACTTACACAGTACATGGGACCCTCCATAATATAACCTCAGACTGAATGATCCATTCTAAGAAAGGTAGGGCCTGACCAGGGATTCACTGATCCTCTCATACAGTGTGGCATCTTGGAAGCAGCTGGCCTAATCAAATATTTGAACACATATTAAAGCATCAAAAGCAGCATCTTGGAGCATTTTCTAGGATGAGATGTATGCACTGAACTAATGCCTGATATTCAGCATTGTGTCCCCACTAACTAGGCTACCTGAGTGCAAGAAACAAATGATGGAAGTAGGATTGGCCCCTGTGCCTTTGCTCCCAGTGACCCTTTTGAAGAATTTCGATTTCCTCACCCTACAAATTGAGTTTCTGTTGGATTAGAAGACCTAGATCCTGAGTGGGATTGGGGAAGGGCAGCAAGAAGGGGAAACATCTACCTGTGTACACAGCAAGGGTTTCATTAAAGTAGAGGCTGGTCAGGATTCTCTTATATCAATGCAATAGCAGGTTAAGAAAGGAGTTACAATATTGTTGGACATGATCTGGAATACCAAAAGATGGGTTGTTGTAACACAATGTGGGCAGGCAGGAATATGTCCAGAACCCAGAAGTTCACTGGAGCATCCTGGTGTTTTTATGCCTGTTGATGAATGTTATAGGCAATTGCAAAAAATCGAAACTACAACATTAAAGCAGCTGAGGGCTCCAAACCGTCAGGAAGCAAGCCACTAGACCAAAGTTCTGGCCTATGGTGAGAAAAGTAAAGGATCATTGAAAGAGGAAGAAGGAATAAGTCATTTATTTTATGGGACTAGTAATCATTTTCTTTAGGACTACTTGCAGTAGTGGAGAAAGTACCTTATTACATTAAGTTTTGCATTTTATTAATGTCATTGTCCCTGAATAATTTAAAAAATAAACATAATAAAGGGTGATCAGCCAACATGATTATTCATGTATGTAGTAAGAGTGAGGGTGAGAGTCATTAAGTAGTTATGCATATTTAAAATAAGTTAGGTAATCACACACAGGCATATTTCTACAGATTAATGAACAAGAGATTCCAGAAATAAATTTAAAGTTATGTCAGGCTACTATACGACGGAGGCATTTTATGTAATTGGGAAAAAGATAAATTTTTCAACAAGTGATGTTAAGGTAACCACATAGGATCCTTCCTTCCTGCATTTGTCATTTTTTAAGTGCCAAAGGAATTGAAGATGTAAATATAAGGTAAATGATAAAAATATTCAAAGAAAATATGAAATAATTTATCAACTCAACTACATATGAATAAAACATAACTACAGGGTACAAGTTTCATGAATGCAGTCAGGCTTAAAGACAAAATTGTAAGATAAAAATTGTAACACATGATTATAAGGATAATTAATTATTAAAATTAATAGGAAAGAAGTCAATGACAATTAAAATAAGCAAAAGATATTAACCAACTATTTACTAACAAAATATGAATTTTTTAAAAGATGTTCAGCCTTACTTTAAAAAAACAGTAATAAATAAATTTTAATTTATTTTGGCAGAGATCAAATCATTTGAAAGTGCATTATGCTGGCAAGGGTGTGGGGAAAAAGCTGTTCTCATACTCTCTTGGTGAGGTATAAACTGACATCTTTACTAAGGTAATTTGGCAATGTCTACTAAAATTTAAATTGTATCCACTCTGCCTCTTTATAGTATAATATATTAAACATTTAAAGAACCTAAATGCCCATCAACAAATTGTAGTGCACTTATACAATGGCAGCTCTATATAAACTGATATTAAACTATTTCCAAGGTATATTATTAAATTTAAAAAGAAAACAAGTTAAGAATCAAGTAATTGTAATCTTGGAATAAAAATGGATATATATGTATCATAATATATGTATGTACATGCTTGTATATGCACCAGTTATCTGCAGAGAAATATATGTGACCTATCATCATGTTTGCCTCTGAGTGGGGAATGGAATGAGAACCAGGGAGAGATGATCACTGTCCACTATAAACCCTTTTATATTTTCTGAATATTGTGCCATCTATATTTATTAATTGTCAAAAGACTGGTTATGTAAAAGCTAATTATTTTCAGCATTACTATGATTTTAGATAGTAATTTAAATCATAGTTCAACGCTTCTTAAGATTGCATCCTATAAATACATAATAATTTATTTGGTAATCTTTCTATTATTGAATGTGGTTTTTTCTAATTTTTTTATAGATTTTGCATGCTTATATGTAGTTATTTTTTCCCCATGCCTGTGCTAGCCAACCTCATCTGTCCACTGTTACAATGTGCATATTCATATCCCTCATCTTCTCTTTTACATTAACCCATGCCTCCCCAGCTTCTCAATGGCTTTAAGCCCAGTCCATCTTTTACAGCCTATTTTTCTTTTCTCTAACTACCCTTGACCATAATAATATTCCCTTTCATTTACTTTTTATATATTACTTTTATGTGCCTATTTTGTTTCCATTTATAAAACAAGAATATCAATATCAACCTCAAGAGAATATTTGTGAATTTTTCATCTTCATATTATCACTCCCTATCACAGTGCCTGACACATGGTGTATGTGTCATGTGTCTATTAATGTCCTCTAAATTGTAATTAATTACAATTAATTTGAAGAAATTAATTATCTATATGCTTCCTATTTGCAAAAACAAAATGTCTTGGGAAGCAAATTTGATTGGGGGAAAATATATATGCATGTAAGTTTTATGTAATTTTTCTCACAATAATATTTTGGTATGCTTAGCAATAATAAGGATACCCAAAGATATTATTTTACCATCTAGTATAGAGTTGAAAAGAAAAAGAGTTGCATAGAATCTTCTAAGTATAGTTCAGTCAGTATCTGTTTGTTGTACCATTACTATCTACTGGCTACTGTTCGACCATGATCAGCAAATTAGTAGATTGAATTCTTGATGATACTTTTATTTTCTGTCTAATGGTGTATTAACTTAGCTGACATTGACTGTCTTAATTAGAATCAGTTAGCACATCAGAACATTGTTTATCAAGCATGGCAAATATTTGCCTTAACTGCTTGATTTCTGCTCTTTAAAAAGAAAAGAAATGATGTGCTAAGAAGGCCTAGTAAGGAGAGGGCCTTCAGTTGAGTTATTACTCAATTGAGTTATTCTGGAGCATCCCAAGCCCCAATCTCTTGATTTTTAGATCCCTGGTGGACTTTAGTATATATCAAACCTCTTAGTTAAGACACTAAGATACAGATAAAATAATTGTTTTTGTACATATTTTCTTAAAATATATTAATAAAATATATTTATGTGCATATTGTATCTCTGTATATAAATATATATTCTAGATTATAGATGTTGACTATAAATTAGTAAATTTTTTGATCTAGAAATAAAAACATAATCAGGGCTAGATTATGCTAGCAAGAGCATTAATTTTGGCAAATACAAGAAGTTGTCCCACAATTAAAAGTTCACAATCAATTAAACACTGCATTGAATGCTTGAAGGCGGGTGCTGGCAAAGTAAAAAAAGAAAAGGTAGTTTGATGTGCTGATTTTTCCCTCTCTGTTCTTCTAGGCTGTGCTTTAAAATTCCCAGTGGATTATATTTCCCGGGTTTACCAACTCTCTGGCTTATTATTGGTTCTAATTAAAAAAGAAAAAGAAAAAAGAAAGAAAAGAAAAATCACCAGCAAGAGATGAGAGGAAACGAAGAAATAGACATCAGAGAATTTATTTCCTTAATCTCCTCCATTCAGGCATACTGCTTGGCTCTGGATACACTTTGGGCTATGGTCTAATTTATGTCAGGAAGTTTTATTTCCATAGCTACATGTTCTACCAGGACTGACAATATCATGGGACTTTTAGCTTGAAGGTAGTGGACTGAACGTTCATACCAAAATTTCTGGCTCCCATTCAAAACTGACATTATAGTTTATCAGTTTAAAACTGACATTGTAAAAAGTTTATAAAATAGATGTTAATTAGTGCATAGCTGTATCAAGAGGGTAAAGGGGATAAAAGGTCCTTACACCCAAGGCAAAGCAATGAACAAAGGCTCTCACAAGTGCTAGACCGAAACTAATGGTATCACCAACAAGTATCTGCACAAAACGGCCATGGTGCCAGCAGGTGGCCAAAATCAAAGACACATGGTGAACACGTGACTAAGAATCAGCCACCATCTGAGTAAGGCCAGAAAGGAAGGCAACAAATTCAAGAAACAACAAATTTATACTCATTAACATACAGATAATATATGCATACTAAAACAACTTGCAATAAATATAGGTAATATCTTCAAAGAGATAAGAGAATTCATGATGCAAAAGTATATAATTAAGGAACAAAAATTGGCTGTTGTGGATATAGAACTTAGAGATCATAAAACTATCAATTTGTCTGAAATTAAGAATAATGAAAACTCACCATAGTTATATCAAATAACAAATTGAACCTAACTGAAGAACAAAATAATGATCTGCAAGATTAAGGAATTTTCCCTGGTGGCAGTGGGGAGACACAGTTGATTCTCATTATTCATAGATTCCATATTTGGGAATTCATCTACTCACTAAAATTTATTTGTAATCTAAAATCAATAAAATCCTTCTTATTTCAGCTCTCATACTAAGACAAGGAGAGAATGGAGGAGTAGGAGGTAGCATACTGCAGTGAAGCTCCAGATCTAGGGTAAGTTGGAAGGAGTTTGGGTCCCAGCTGCAGCACTTATTAATGGGGTGACCTTAGACAAGTCACCTAACAATTCTGAATCTCATTTTCTCCTTTGTAAAATAAAGAAAATTGAATCTTCCAGGAAAAAATTGTTTTTTAGGGTTTAAGGTTATAATGAAAGTGAGATTGTACCTGGAAGCAATGGCTCACTGGTCCCAATTCAGTCACTAAAGACTTTCTAGAACACAACTACTGTGGATAACGTGAACCAACTCTAGAAATTATCCAAGAGAAGTTAAGAAGCATGTAGAAGTTAGCCACTAGCTACATGTGGCCTTTGAGCCTCTGAAACATGATTTGTGCAACTGAGAAATTAAATGTTTAATTTAATTTATATTAAATTAAAATAATCACAAAAAAAAGAAAAGATAGCATAGCTCATTAGGAAAGTGCAAAATAAAATCAAATTAAGACACTACTATACGCCTTTTAGAATTGCTAAAATAAAACAACTTATAATACAACATGCTGGTGAATATATGGGACAACTGGAGCAAAACTCATGTTTCTGGTGGAAATACAAAACAAGACAGTCACTTTAGAAAACAGTTTTCAAAAAAAAAAATGAAATTTTTATTTTAGATTAGCCTGGCACAGAGATGCATGCCTGCAGTCTCAGATACTTGGTAGGGTAGCCTGAGGTGGAAGGGTGGCTTGAGGTGAGGAGTTTGAGGCTGCACTGAGCTATGATTACATCACTACATTCCAGCCTGGGCAATAGGGCAAGACTCCCATTCTCTCTCCCTCTTTCTCTCCCTCTCTCTCTCTCTCTCTTTCTTTCTCCTTCTTTCCTTCCTTCCTTTCTTTCTTAAAAAAAAAAAGTAGCATGAAGCATAAATCTAGAAATTTAAAAATGTAAAAGGAATGCCAGATGAGGTCATAGAAAATATACTTAGAAATAATAGAAAAAATACTACTATAATGGGTAGTAATTTCTCAGAACTTTAGAAATATGATTCCACATATTGAAAAAACTCATATAATGCCAAGCAAAGTCAAAACAATTTTTTTTTTTTTTTTTTTTTTGAGACGGAGTTTCACTCTTGTTACCCAGGCTGGAGTGCAATGGCGCGATCTCGGCTCACCGCAACTCCGCCTCCTGGGTTCAGGCAATTCTCCTGCCTCAGCCTCCTGTGTAGCTGGGATTACAGGCACGCGCCAACAGGCCCAGCTAATTTTTTGTATTTTTAGTAGAGATGGGGTTTCACCATGTTGACCAGGATGGTCTCGATCTCTTGACTTCGTGATCCACCCACCTCGGCATCCCAAACTGCTGGGATTACAGGCGTGAGCCACCGCGCCCGGCAGTCAAAACAATTAAACAAACAAGCAACACATAAAACCTCACATCTGAACACACTGTAGAGTAGCTTCCACACGTTAAGGATGCAGAAAAATTTCTGAAGTCATAAGAGAAAAAGGATAACACAATAAAGTGTAAATGACTCACACACTTTGAGCCACATAATATAATTGTGAATCAAAATTTATCTGGGAAATGAAAAGATGACTCCAGCTTCTGTATGGAAAATAGATTCGAGTGACACGGGACAAAGACTGAAGTGACTTCATGAGTTTTTCTCTTTTTGGCAGTCTAGGAAATGACAGCTTAAGGGTTGCTAAATTCAGTGTGGGAGGAGACCAACAGAGATTGCTGCCCTTTACAAATTGAAAGGCGCTTGCAGACCTGTAGTCAGTCACACATTTCTGGATCCCTCTCCAACATCTACAGCCCACACTCACCACTCTCTCCGCCAAATTCCTGAACCTGTTCTATATTTCTTCCTGTGATTTATTCCCCCACAGTGTCATCTTGTTGAACTCACATTAAGAACTCTGTAAAATAGATGTCTATTAAAAAGAAAGAGGGACAGTGAAAATGGAAGATAGTATCTGTGAAAGAGAAAGAAGAGAAACAAATTAAAAAATCAATTCGGGCCAACATATTAGTTATCCTACTTACTATATAGTTGTGAAGATCTATCCCTTTTATTCTTTCTCTAAGTAGTAAAATTCCAATAGTTGATGCAGTACAGAGAAAATATATGTTCTTGCAAAGGAGTTCAAACAAATATTAACATTTTTTCATTAAAGCAAAGGAAATTCTCTTTTTGGCAGGCAAGGAAACAATAATTGTGCTTCTTAAGAAACCTTTTTACCTCTCTTTGCCCCCATTTGGAATTCACTCCACTCAATATATAACTGACAGATTACTCTTTACAAATACAGCTAATTTGGGGCCGCTTCCCTGTATAAGAAATCAAATTTGTTCCCAGGTATTTCCAGTATGGACTTTATGCTTTTATTCCTAGATTATTCTTAGTCTTATCATATCTTAACAATAATTTAACCTTACTTCCAAATAATGTTATTTCTTATAGTTCCCCTAAACAATATTCACTTTAGTTAGAATCTTAACTTCCTTCTGTGTTTTATTTATGTTGCATTATCTCTTCACAATGACTTTTTCCTTCCTACCACTAAAGTCTGAACCATTGCAAAAACTCTTTCTTCTTAGTGACTGTAGACTCTTGGTGTCACGGAGTAAATGACGAAAAAGAAAGGCAATGATAGATCTGGCTTCTAGAATTTCAGTAATTTAATTGATCTCATGATTATTGATGTTACTGTCAATATAGCAAATAATGAAATGACCCAACTGCTCCTCAAGTTCACACTTATAAAAAAAATAAGATTAATTTTTCCCATTGTCATCAAAGTTGAGGCTTCCTTAATTGCCTCTATAATGCTTCATCTATAACAGAGTCAGCATTGGTCACTCAAAACATTTACCCTTTGAGTGTCTGTATGTCAAGTGATCTTCAAGACACTGGAGATTCATTGGTTATCAAGATACACACCATCCCTGCCCTTCTGGAATTAGCATATTTAGTGGAAAGACAGAATTAATACATAACCAAGATAATTTTCAGGTGATGAGTTCTATCCAATAAACAGGATGATATGGCAGAAAGTAAATTGGATAAAAGAGAGACAACTACAGATTGAATCATCAGGGCAGATTTTCTGGGTTGTGCAATATGAGTTAAAGCCTGGCAAAAAAAAAAAAAAAAAGACACAGCATTTCTAGAACCTGAGGAAAAAAGATTCCAAGTAGTGGTATCAAGAAGAACAAAAACCTTGAGTTCAGAAGAACATTGACGTGGTAATAGGAGAGGTTCAGTGTGGTTGCAGCATAGTGAGGAAGCAAGAAAATGGTATGAATTGAGGTTGGAAAGGAGACAGGGATGAATTATGCATAGCATTGTGGACCATGCTATGGAATTTAGATTTTATCCTAAGTAAAATGAGAGGCCACTGGAAAATTTTACCAGGAGGTTGGCTCTAATTGTCATGCCAAGATGATCTGTTTCTTTGCTGGAGAAGAGAGAAGACAGCACACCTAGTCTATTTTCTCCTGCTTCAGAGATAGGCTCTGGAGAAACATGATGAGTTTTGGAATAAATAAAGTGGCTTTTCATATCTACTAATGATGAGCAAAGCATTTCTAGATGGATCCGTGTTCTCTAGACATCTTAGCATTAAGGATATTACCTGCAAAGTATCCCTCATCTTAACATCAGTAGATCAAATGACTCCCAAACATTTTTAAAATTCTATATACAAGCAGGGCAGAACTGAGAGAAAAATCTTCTAAGACAAAAGAAAGCTCAAGTTCCTACCAAGGGGGCCAGCTAATTGAATAAGAACGTGGTAGGAGTGAAACAGTGCTTCATTACAAAGGTACTAAGCGGGCAATGTTGCCTTTAAGTGGAGAACACTGCATAGTCTCCCCAGTTCTGATTTACTCCCTTTCATCTAGATGCCCTTTGCTTTTCAAGGTCTAAGTTGAACTCCACTTCTTTTATGAAAGTTTATCTTAGGTTGAACAAACACTATCATAAAGTGTAATCTCTTATTTTTATAATATATTTAAATCTCCCCATTAAAATGGAATTTCATTTAGAATGATGACAAGAAGAATGATGGGCAACCAAGAAGGAATTTGGTAAATATTTGATAGACCTGTTTGACATGAGCTGGTTGGACATACGTATTTAAATTAATTTGACTCACATCTTTTAAATATGAAAATACTCCAGTTTTATGTCTATTATTTTTGTTTTGTAGTGCTACTACTGAGAACTATGGCCATTACAATAACCTCAGAATTAAAATGGAGAATTTTGACAATTTATTTTTGGCTTTAGTCTGTGTCTGCCTTTACAATGAACTGCTTCTAAACACAGATAGCATTCAATAAGAGTAAGATTGCATTCAGTCTGTTCAAATATGTGCAGAAAATTAGATAATCCTAGAAAGTAATAAGCAGGCAATACTGAATGACTATTTGGCAAGATATTGAGAACAAGGAATGAGAATGTTCTAAATAGAAAATATATCCGATATGTAAGTTTTCATGCGAATGGGAGCAGAGATGGACTAAGGAAGAGCTGAGAAAAGTAGGTTCTACCATCAGTGGTTATTGAACTCACCTGAGTGTGTTGTAAGTAGGCCCAAATGAACATTCCTGATGGAGCGCATAGTGGATTTTTGACAGTTTTTTGGTTCTCTAGCATCCACACTCCTACTTATTCACAGCTTCTTTGCCTATTGTCAAACCCCAGTTTGCAGAGCTTTGATAAGAGATAGTGCCCAGCCCCAGAAATACCTCAGGGGGTGATATTTCTCACCCCATCCCAGCAGAGCCAGGAGAAAGCACACACTTCGGGATTAGTCAGTTTGACTTTGGGGTTTCTCAGACCATGAATCTCAATGATTTTATTCACAAGTTGCAGCTGATATTCCCTGAAGTGGCAGTCTAAACTGGCCTCTTACTGCTGCGTGAACCTCGTCATGCTCTTAAAAGCTACCTGTGACAGCCTCCTTGATCTTTCCTTACTTACCAAGCCAAATCACCTAGCCTGTCATAAATTCTGTGAGCCTCGAATGTCTTTCTGATGAAATTATAATTACTAATTTTTTGCTTAGGAGAGTCAGAGTTTGGTTCTAATACTTGAAAGCAAGAAATACGACTAATATCACAAGAAATATTTAATCTTTTTCTTCTCAATATCCAATCTCCCACCAACGCGATCCCAGTTGCCCCTTCAGTGTTTTCCTGTTTCCAGTGTTTACTGTTTCCCGACTCCTAGACCCAAGCACTCACATGCCTTAATCTTTTTCTTTCAACTCAGAACCTACTCTTAGACTACAAAATGATAAGGAGAAGATTGAAGCCTAAATTAGAGCAGCTGTTCTTAAACTAAGTATCCTTGAGGTCTGTGTGTTAACCATGTATGTTAAAAGTGTAGTTTTGGAGACATTAAGTAAAGCATGAGAGGAAAACCCAAGAATTTGCTTTTTTTTTTTTTTTTGGCAAGCTAATCAAAGACCTTCTAAATAGAGTCATGAAATTATTGTTCCATTTGGTGAATGCACCTGTCTCCATTTGACTTTGAAGGAAAAAATCTGACAACCAGCATTTGGATGGCTTTCTGTCTATTTTATATTTCATCCCTATTTACCTCACAGGTGGAGTTACTGAGCAATATGGATTTCTTTGGCCTTCAATGTACAGTTTGCTATGATTTGTGTGTGCCTTCTTGTGCACTTCTTGTTACCTTTTAAATCCTATTTATTTATTTCATTGAAGTCTCTATCCTCTTCCAATCAATTTTAGAGCATTTTGCAAAGATCAGTCTAGTCATTGCTCTACTGAGACAACAAATTCTACTGCTCAAAGGAATCCTTTCTCTAAGCTGTGAGAATGGTAAACATTTGTCATTAGCAACCACTTGCCAAAGAGTCTTGTCATAAGCTGAAAAATATATGTTTACTGCTTCAGAATCTCAGAACGTAAATGTGCATTTACTTTTTTGCTCTATCAAAAATAATGGCTAGGCCGGGCATGGTGGCTCAAGCCTGTAATCCCAGCACTGTGGGAGGCCGAGGCGGGTGGATCACGAGGTCAAGAGATCGAGACCATCCTGGTCAACATGGTGAAACTCCGTCTCTACTAAAAATACAAAAAATTAGCTGGGCATGGTGGCGCGTGCCTGTAATCCCAGTGACTCAGGAGGCTGGGGCAGGAGAATTGCCTGAACCAGGGAGGCGGAGGTTGCGGTGAGCCAAGATCGCACCATTGCACTCCAGCCTGGGTAACAAGAGCGAAACTCCGTCTCAAAAAAAAAAATAATAATAATAGCTACTGAGGATGAAACACTTTCAGAGCAAATTGAATTAAATTGAAACTTTTCTCAAATAATCTTATTTTTGTGATTCTGAGTAGAATTTCTATGTAGAAGATAAAAAATTCAAAACATTTTTACGAAGATTCATATAGTTGTATTATTTGTTATATAATAAAAGTAATCCTGGTTGGAATTTGGAAATACAAGGCTTAATCCTAAAGTCTTTTTAAAATCTTAAAATTTATACTTTTTCCATCTATTAGATAAATATAATTCTACTTGGACTGTTTGTACAACTACATGAAAGTGTTAATTTAAGCTTAGCAAGCTTTTAAAACACTCCACAAACAGCAAATAACTAACTACTATATAAATATTGTCATAGAAAGAATATGTCGTTCACTATAAATAGTGTTAAGGAATAACAATAATAACAGCTTATATAGTTTTATGTGTTTATCACTATTCTAAGCACTGTGAATGTGTGGGTGTCGAGAAAGAAAGAGACACTACTTTAATACTCAAAAACCTCCATATTGTTGGATGAAATGAAACCAAAACCCGTATTATTGTCCCCACTTTTCAGATGAGAAAGCTGACGCACAGAGAAGTTAAATAACTTATCAAAGGTCTCATAGATTCTTCACAGGCACTTTGCATAAATACAGCAAGAACAAAAGATTTTCTAAAGTGAACATACTAATGTTCACAAATACATTGGAATTGACTGTGGCATCTGGGTACTGCCATGAGATGGGTTTTTTCTCTTTAAGAAGCTCGACAAAATATATGTATTTTTTTAATTAAGAGGAGTTTGTACTATTCTCTCACTTTCCTTCCACATCCTATGATTCTAAGATGATTGCCTGCCTTTACATAAATAGCAAAAATAGCCAACTTGAATGCCATGTAATTGCTGGAATTTTAATTGCCTGGGAAAAAGGAGTTAAAATAGTATTATAGTCAAAGCCAGCCTAGATTTTAAAGTAGTGACTATTTAAGTTTGTGATTTATGAAACTCCTCTGCAATATGTGTTCCTTCTTCAGAATTCTTCACTAGAGAACTACAGCCCTACATCTTTTCATATGTAGTCGAAAATTCCCACTATTAATATTGCTTCTCTATTATGTCATTTTTAAAGTTAAATTTGTTCTGGTAAAAGATATGAAAGTCTTCAAGTTTGTTGTATAGTACTATAAATTATCGATGAACATTAACCATGAAATTACACCACCAATAATTTTGAGGCAAATTAGACACTATTGGTCACTAGGTAATGATATACACTTAGCAAAGCTTTGACAATAATGTTATAAAATGTCATCTATTAGTATGTTTCTTTTTTGTCCTCTGAAAGACAAATAGGTTTAATAAGTGCAGATACATTTCATTTATGTTACTAAATAAAGAATAGTTGTAGACTAACATTGCCATCAACCAAATATAACCACTATTTAAGTTTCATTTTTAAAAGAAATACAACGTAACTTATGCATATGAGAGATACTGTTACCTTCACCCTGAAATTCCTTCCTAACACCATCCCCAGAGTTAATTTTATTCCTCTGTGTCAATTCTTCTCATCCATGTTAAAATTTTCCTCAAAATGTTTGTCATCTTAGACAATATATAAGACACACTTTGTTTCTTGTAAAATTAACAGTGGAAATACTGAAAAGCAAACACATAAAAATACCCACTTAAATGAGGACATTTTGCTTTAGTTATCTAGATCTTTTAAGCACTTTTTGTCTCTTTATTATACTTTAAGTTCTGGGGTACATGTGTAGAACGTGCAGGTTTGTTACATAGATATATGCATGCCATGGTGGTTTGCTGCACCCATCATCTGTCATCTACATTAGGTATTTCTCGTAATGCTATCTCTAACCTATCCCCCCACCCTCCAACAATCCCCAGTGTGTGATGTTCCCCTCCCTGTCTTCCCTGTTCTCACCACACTGTCTTCCACAATGGTTGAACTAATTTACACTCCAACCAACAGTGTAAAATTGTACTTATTTCACCACATCCTCTCTAGCATCTGTTGTTTACTGACTTTTTAATGATTGTCATTGTAACTGGTATGAGATGGTATCTCATTGTGGTTTTGATTTGCACTTCTCTAATGCATTCTCATTGTTCAATTCCAAATTATGACTGAGAACATGCAGTATTTGGTTTTCTGTTCCTGTGTTAGTTTGCTGAGAATGATGGTTTCCAGCTTCATGCATGTCCCTGCAAAGGACATGAACTCATCCTTTTTTTATGGCTGCATAGTATTCCATGGTGTATATGTGCCACAGTTTCTTTATCCAGTCTATCATTGATGGGCATTTGGGTTGTTTCCAAGTCTTTGCTATTGTGAACGGTGCTTCAGTAAACATGCGTGTGCATGTGTCTTTGTAGTAGGACGATTTATAATCCTTTGTGTATATACCCAGTAATGAGATTGCTGGGTCAAATGGTATTTCTGGTTCTAGATCATTGAGGAATCACCACACTGTCTTCCACAATGGTTGAACTAATTTACACTCCAACCAACAGTGTAAAATTGTACTTATTTCACCACATCCTCTCTAGCATCTGTTGTTTACTGACTTTTTAATGATTGTCATTGTAACTGGTATCAGATGGTATCTCATTGTGGTTTTGATTTGCACTTCTCTAATGACCTGTGATGATGAGCTTTTTTTCATGTTTGTTGGCTACATAAATGTCTTCTTTTGAGAAGTGTCTGTTCATATCCTTTGCCCACTTTTTGATGGGATTTTTTTTCTTGTAAATTTGTTTAAGTTCTTTGTACATTCTGAATAACCCTTTGTCAGACGGATAGATTACAAAAATTTTCTACCATTCTGTAGGTTGCCTGTTCTTCTCAGGAAATTCTCCAAGTATCAGTCCATTCAAGCTGCTACAAAATACCATAAATTAACTGGGTGGCTTACATGCAACAGAAGTGTATTCCTCATAGCTCTGGAAGTTGATAAATCCATGATCCAAGTGCCAGCAAATTCAGCATCAGAGAGGACCCTTTTCTGGACCCATCATGGTACCTTCTTGCTGTATCTTCATATGGTGTAAGGCTCAAGGCAGAGAGAACCTCTATTATAACAGCACTATCCCCTCTATCCCCAATCATTGAGGGCTTTATCCTCCAGACCTCATCACCTCCTCAAAGTCCCCACTCCTTAATACCATTGCCTTGTGGGGGTTAGGATTTTAACATGTAAATTTGGGAGAGAACACAGTCATTTGGCCCACAACACCAAGTTTTTATCTTCTTCATGAGTACCCTCATCCCACGACTGTTTCCTTCATTCTCCCAGGTACTTAATCCTCCTCTTCCCTACATAAAAATAATTTTAATTTGTACACTCCCCTACCTAGTCTTAGTAGAAAATATGTTTCGCCTCTCCAGGTTAAGGATAATTCTTCCACCTGTTCTTTGGATTTTATTTATTTTCCTTCCTCAAGAAGTGTGATTCCTCATCAACCTATGGTTTCCCCTTTGTACAGCATTCAAACACTTTCAAGACCCACCTATGTTAAATATACAGCTTGCCTTTGATCCCATCTCTGCTAGATTTTATAATATACCTTTTTTTATGAAATAGTATGTTATTATAACTACTTCAGCTAAAATTTGATCTAAAACCTAAGGCCATGTTGCTAATCATATTTCATTGAAACTCTATACCTAGAGACACACATACATAAAAAGTAGGAACATTTCTTAATTACTTTCAATCAAATTAAATACAACTGTAAGTCTTTATTAATCTGGGATGTTGAGAAAGCCAAGATTTGCTTTCTTAAGGACCCTCTACTTTCCAGGTTCACAGTGAATCAGGAAGGTTTATGTGGCACCTAGAAAATAAGGCCTTGACTTAGGTAATCATCTGTTTGCTACCATCTCTGACCTCCTCTCCTACGGCTTCCCTGTCCATCCTTTGCAGCCATCGTAACAACTGCTGTAAATTGTGTCTAAGCCTTCACAGATTCTGTCTTCTCTACAGGGATTGCCCTTCCTTTCCCAAGCTCTGTAATCTTTTATCATGATTACACATCCTTAAATCATTGCCATTGCAGTCTATACAAACCTTTTATAATTATTACTGGATTATTTGATTGGAACAGGGAATATATTATGTTCCTAAGGAACTTATACTCGAAGAAAGAATTTAAGGAGGAAATAGGTAATTGCAATGATGTATATGAAGTTCAGTGGAAGTAATAATATCAAAGTTCTACTTGTAGATATCTTTTACCTCCTTAGGTATCTATATTCCTAGGTATTTCATTTGTTTGTGGCTTCTGTAAAGTAGAAGTCTGTTCTTGATTTCACCCTCACCATGAACATTGTTAGTGCATAGAAATGCTACTGATTTTTGTAAATTGATTTTGTATCCTGAAAGTAATCTAAAGTAATTTATTCTAAGAGCCCTTAACAGATTCTTTAGGATTTTCTAGGTATAAAATCATATCTTCAGCAAAGAAAGAGAGTTCAAATTCTTCTTTTTCTATTTGTACGTCTTTTTTTCCTTTCTCTTGCCTGATTACTATGCTAGGCTTTTCAGTACTATGTTGGATAGGAGTGGTGAAAGTGGGCAGCTTTATCTTGTTCTATTTCTCAGGGGGAATGCTTTCAATTTTTCTCCATTCATTATATTGTTGGCTGTGGGTTTGTAATAGATGGCTGTTATTATTTTGAGGTATGTTCCTTTGATGCCTAGTCTGTTGAGGTTGTTTATCATGAAGGGATGTTGGATTTTATCAAAAGCTTTTTCTGTGTCTATTGAGATGATCATATGATTTTTGCTTTTAATTCTGTTTATGTGGAGAATCACAATTATTGATATGTGTATGCTGAAACAGCCTTCCATCCCAAGAATAAAGCCTACTTAATTGTAATGTACTTTTGATGTGCTGATGGATTCAGTTTATCAATATTTTGTTGAAGATTTTAGCATCTGTATTCATCAGGGATGTTAACCTAAAGTTTTCTTTTTTCACTGTGTCTCTGCCAGATTTTGGTATCAGGTTGATGCTGGCTTCATAGAATGAGTTAGGGAAAAGCCCATTTTTCCTTGATTTTTAAAACATAGTTTAAGTAGGACTGGTGCCAGATTTTCTTTCTATATCTGGTAGAATTCGGCTGCAAATGCATCTGGTCCATGGCTTTATTCGGCTTGTAAGTTCTTTATTACTGATTCACTTTCAGAAATTGATATTGGCCTATTCAGAGTTTCAATATCTTCCTGATTCAATCCTGGGAGATTGCATGCCTCCAGGAATTTATCCATTTCCTCCAGTAGCAGTTGTAATATTACCTTTGTCATTTCAGATTGTGCTTAGATCTCTTTCTTTGCTAATCTAGCTAGCAATCTATCAATCTTGTTTTCAAAGAACACTTGGTTTCATTGATCTTTTGTATCTCAATTTTTGCATCTCAATTTCCTTGATTTCTTCTCTAATTTTTGTTATTTCTTCTGCCAGTTTTGGGGTTGTTCTTTTTTACCCTAATTCCTTTAGGTACAAAGTTACATTGTTCATTTGAGGTATTTCTAACTTCTTGACGAAGGCATTTAGGGTTATAAACTTTTCTTAACACTGCTTTGGGGACATCTCAGAGCTTTTGTTTTCTGTCCATGTTTTCATCAGTTTCAGAGATTTTTAAAATTTCTGCCTTAATGTTAATATTCACTCAGGAGTTATTCAGGGGTAAGTTGTTTCATTTCCATGTATTTGTGTTGACATTGTTTACTGCATTGTCACACAGGATATTCTAAATATGTTACATGTGCTGTCTTGTATCATTCTCACCACAAATCTGAGAAAAACTCAAGCACAAAGAGATTTAGTAATTTCTCCAAGGGCTTACAGCTAATACACAGTGGAGCCTTTGACCTAAAGGAGTCTAACTTCAGAACACGTTCTATTAACCAACATACTGTACTATTTTAGCTATGCTTAATAGCAATCTTCAAAGGTGAGCAACAAGTAAGGTCTCACAGCTAACGAAAGATTGTCACGTCAAAGGTCTGAGGTAAAAAGAAAGGAGAAATTGAGGAGTGGTGAGAAATAGGCTGTAGGGAATAAGGAGTGGCAAGATAAAGAGACTAAGAATTCCATAAGAAATTTGAATTTCAGAATAATAGCAATGGGCGCCAACTAGGAGGCTGTTGTCATAGTCTGATTAAAGATGGGGAAAACGAAGTAAAGAAATCTGTTTATAAACAGCTGATTTGAGGCATAATCAGCTGCACATAGTGAAACAGGATATTGAGTGTGAGAACAAGAGTGAGCAAAGAAATCTCCCAGGTTTCTAGTAAAGTAATTGTTGGAAGGTGATGCCTTTCACCAAGATAGAAAACCTGAGAAGATGAGCCTATATTTTAAAGAAAGAAGATAGTTTCCATTGTTGACATGTTAAGCCTAAATATGGCTTTTCCAAATAACCAGAAAGCAAGATGCCTATTTAAGATACAATCAGTACAAAGGCATAATCTATATTCACGAGTCATCATTACATAAACTGAAATTGATTCTACACAACTGTGCGATCCTGACTGGTAATGAGGAGGGCTTTGGACAGAATCCTGAGGAAAGCCAGTACCTAAGAAATATGCAGAGAAAGAGAACTAACAGCAGAGACTAAGCAGTGACTAGACAGAAAAAAAAAAAAA
>NW_016107341.1:6851747-6871614 GCF_001604975.1 Cebus imitator
GTCTCAAGGAAGCCAGAAAAAAAGCATTTCAAGACTAGAGTAATGACAACAAAACCTGATGTTGGGATAAAGACAAGTAAGATAAAATCTAAAAAGTGTTCATTGTATTTGGCAACAACTTATAACCCTAGATTCAGTACATCAGTCAAGCAGTGGAGAAGAGTGGCATGTTCCACCCAGATCTCTATAGGGCCCAAACATCCATCCCCAGCTGCTCTGAACATCTGTGGCTATTAGTACTCAGCTGTGTCCCTCAGTGAAAATTGCACTCAGCCAACAGAGAGCTTCCTTGCCCAGAGTTATACCCTCCCCCAGGGGTGGCCTGTGACCAAATACTTGCTGGTGTGAGAATACAAAGACCTCTTCCCTCAATTTGAGATAACTCTGAAAGCCACCTCAGTTTCATAGCTCTCATAGCTTTAGCTGAGATTGCAATTATACTTGCAGTATGAGTCAGTTTCACCCTCTGCCCAGTTCTACCTTCATCACTTTCTTGCAAGTGAATCTCCCAAGGATAACTTCCAATAAACTTTCTGCTCACAACTTGTTATATCAGTCAATTTCAGAAAACTTAATCTAAGCTAGCTGGTACAAGAAGCAGTCCTACAAAGTAGACTCCAAATTGGGTTTTGGAAGTGGATCTCTCACTGGCAAGCTGGCAATTATGGTAGCAGTTGTAGCATGGATAACTCCCGCCATGCTATGACAGCACAATTGTTAAAACTTTCACTGATGATGAGCTGGGATAGAATACCAGCGGAAAAGGATATACTGACTAATGGAATATCTCTGACACTTAACAGGAATGAGCTAAAATACATTCTGAAATTGGGTGACTAGGGTTGTTTATCATTGAAGAAAGATAAAGATGGGCTTGAGGTGAGAAATCACCAATTAAAGACAAAATATGAGAGTCAGAGGGACTCCTTGGCAAATTTTATGAAAATCCTAATCTCCTAAAGCCAGAGAGAGGAGAGGATCAGGCTCATGATTTATTTATAAGAGTAGAAGAACTTCAAAGAGATTAAATTTTCAGTTCTGAAATATTTTTCTGTATACTGATAGAGCCCTAATAGGACAAGCAGGGAACTTGGAAAGGATAGATGCTATTGAATATCTTGAACTCCCAGATACCAAGACCAGCTCAGCCACAGACACCCCCACCCAGGCAGCGCTGAAAGTATTAAGAAACAGACAGAAGAGCAAAGTAGGACTATCTGTGGGCCAACAGCCTTCTGAGCTGAGAGCCTCAGGGACTGACAACATTCCAGGCTGAGACCCCTGAGCAAATCCTGACCCACGGATTTATTCTCTCTGAACAGGTGATTATGATTAACAAACATGTGTTCTGTGTTTTCTCCTAGAACCAAGATAAACTAGGTAAGCAGCTGGTGCCTGCTTACCACTGATCCAGGACAAACCAGAAAGTATTCTCCACGAGGGAGCCACAGGGGCAGGCTCACATATCCCGTGCTTAAAGAATTATTTTAATTGGTGTATGACATACATATACAGCTTTGCTACTTTAGAATGCCCCAAGTAGTTTTCCACTTGGGAGGGCAGCTAGGCTTTCCTGGCCTTCCCATCGTTCTTCTTAGCAAACAATACAATTTTATCATACACTTAGCATTTCTCAGCACCCAGAGTTCCGTGAAACCATTGTGCCTGAAGATGTGGCCCATTCCTTCTTATTAAAAGATAGTGGCTCTCCCCTTGCTTGAGGATCTTTTAGAGGCCTCAAATGCACCAGCACCTCACAAAGCAATGTTTACCCTCTTTAAACTCTGCTCCTACTTCCCTGGCAGGCGATCCTACTAAGGGTTAAATCTAAGCAATGAACCAAGGAGAAGCCAGGTCCTGATGGAAAAAGAACCTAGAACACTACAGTTCTACTCAGGATCACTTATAATCTCCCTAAGGGGATCATAGCCATTTGCTCAGGTAACTATGTATTATGGAAAGATTTTCTAGATTTTCTAAAGGCTTGTTGGATACAAGGTAATAACTGATTATGAAACTTGGGACACAAAGCACCAGGATTCTCCTCCTCTCCCGGTTAGTATGGGTGCCTATAAAAGGAAAGGTAATAAATAAAGTCCTGGCCAGGTCTGGCTGACAGTTGGTCCAATGGGGTCCACAGACCCACCTGATGGTTATTTCTGTTCCCTGAATTTGTATTTGAAATGGACATACTTGATGATGGGCCCAACCCCTTATTTTGTTTGCTTGACCTGTGAGGTGAAAATTATCTTGATTATTGTGAACTGCCTTCAACCCCTACCTTCAGCCCTGATAATAACTTTAATTTTAAAAAATTATCTCAGGAGGAATACCACCCCCAGAGACTTAAACAAGGCAGAGGTGACTGTCCATGTAACATATCCATTTAATTTGCAAAAATAAGATAAGTCATGGGGGTTGCTAGTGAGTTTCCATAAACTTAATCAAATGATAGTCTCAATTGCAACTGTCAGTAAGGTATTTGCTATGGCAGATCAACATAGCCTCTGGCACATACTATGTAGCCATTAACCTGGAAAATGCCTTCTTTCCCACTTAGAAGAGAAGTAGGATTGGGAGCAGTTTGAATTCATGTGCAATGAACAATGCAGAATGGGCTTTCGTCAGGACACTGTTTGCTCTCCTGCTGTTGATTATAATCTAAAGGAACTTTAATTATTTGGACAGTTCACAGAGACATTCTTTTAATCTCACGGGATGAGCAAGCTGTGAGTACTATGTCAGATACTTGGGAAACTCATACACTCCATAGAGTGGTGGAGACACCCTACAGTGTGTTAGCAAACTGTCAGATCAGTAAAGTTTTCAGGGATCCAGTAATCTTGGATGTCTGAGGACAAATAAAGGGCAATTGAATGCATCTTGTATCTCTCACAACTAAAAACAAATCACCACACTGAGTAGATATTTTAGAGCTCTACTACTGTAAATACTGATTAACCTATTTACCCCAGAGAGTGACATGAAAAATTGCTATCTTTGGGTGGAGACAAGAATAGGAAAGAGCTTTTCAGGAAAGAACAAGTTGAGGCTACAGTGCAAACAACCCTGTCACTCAGGCCTTACAGCCTGGGACTCTAGTGCTAGAGTTACCTGCAGTGGGATCAAACACTGTATGGATTTTACAGCAAGCCCAATAGATGAGAGCATCGGATGCTGGACCATCAAGTAACCACATAGCCAGAGTTTTCCTCATAAGCATTATTCTGTCAAAACCACCAAGTCATAAAGGGCTCAAAAAAGCCCAGCAGCAATCCATTGCCAGACAGAGCTAGTACAGCTGGAGTTGAACATGGCAGATCCAGAATGCTGGAATGCACAAGTAAACTGCATGACATAGGGCCCGGCTCCCCAGTCAGCTGCCAGGGCTGCACAGCTTGTTTCCCTCTGCTCATGCCTGTTGCCTCACAGGAAGCCCCTATGGCAACTTCTGAGAGGGGAAAAGGACAAACAGAATTAACAGATGGGTAAATTATTATGGTGGGTTCCAGCTAGAAGGTAGATGCTTCTGCACCATCATTTAACTCAAGGCTGGCCCTGCATGTCACTGGTGGTATAAACCAAAAATAAAATTCTAAACCCCAAAACCATGTGAATGAACCCCTCCTTTCAGCAAAGGCATTCCAAAATTAACTCCCCCCCCAAAAAAAAGAAAAACAAAACTAGTTCAGGCCATGATAAGAAGCAGGAGCCAGACATACCTTATTATTCCCTCCTCCTTTTTGAAATTACTGATAGAAGAGAATCTTTAAGTCTGATAAGAAACATTTACAATCTATTGTCTCTGAAGCCTGCTGCCTGGAGGCTTTGTCTTCCTGATAAAGCCTTGGTCTCCACAACCCCTAATCATAATCCAGACATTCCTTTCTGTTGATAATAACTCTTTCAACCAATTGCCAGTCAGAAAATCTTTCACTCCACCCATGACCTAGAAGCCTTTGCTTCCAGTTGTCCTGCCTTTTGGGACAAAACCAATGTACATCTTCCATGTATTGATTGACGCCTTATGCCTCCCTAAGATGTATGAAACCAAGCTATGGCCCAGTCACTTTCGGCACATGTTCTCAGGATCTCCTGAGGGCTGTGTCACAAGCCAGATGTCCCTCATATTTGGCTCAGAATAAATCTCTTCAACTATTTTACAGAGTTTGACTTTTTCATCAACTGTGAGAGGAAATCTCCTGGATGGGCAGAGCTCCCAGTGATGGATCTGGTCAGCTATTGTATATGGAAAAAGAAACAGGCTGAGGTAAGTGGCACAATCCTGAGATTGAGTGGCTTCTTAAGTGTTGCATTCTAGGTGCCTCTCTTGCCTCACACTACTCTTGGTCCTGCCTGAGATCAAGGGATCCACTGCTCCTATGATGTCCTCCCCATCCTTCTCAGAAGCAATCAGTTAGATAGAGATAAATTGGTCTCTTAAAAAAAAAAAAAAAAAAAAAGGAAAGAAACAGGGATCTTTCTGTCTTGCCCGGGCTGGAGTGCACTGACTATTCACACACGTGATCCCACCACTGCTCAGCACAGGAGTTTTGACCTGCTCCATTTCCAATATGAGCTGGTTCACCCCTCCTTAGGCAACCTCACCTGTTCTTGGGAGGTCACCATGCTGATACTGAACTTAATGTGGACACCCAACTGGCATATCACACTAAAGCCCAGAACTCAGGAGCCCAAGCTATGCTCCTGCCTCAGCCTCCCATGCAGCTGGGACTGCAGGTGTGGACTGCCACACCTGGTAGGTTGGCTTCTTACAAGCATAGTTGAGGTGCCAGCTTATAAATGATACCCTATGAGAATGGGTGTCACTTTCCAGGGTATCACATACAGCCTAAATCAACCATCATCATATGGAGCTTTGTTCCCCAAAGGTAGACTCCAGGGGCTTGGGAACCAAAAGGTTTAAGTTGGAGTGGCTCTGGTAACCATTACTCCCAGTGATCCACTTGGAGGGAGCTGGTGTTTCCCCCTGTATGTTTTAGATTCTACATGTCTAGAGATTCTGGTTCCTATAACAGTATCATTGAATTTTAGACTTACTGCTACTCCGTCTTCCAGAATCCTCGTGCCAAGAAACCAGCAGGAAAGGAAAGGAGGCACCACCCTGGAAGAGGTAATTGATATGGTCTTCAGGAGGAGGAAGAGCAGCTGCTACCCAATGAGAGCAGGATAGGATATGTTTGGCCCTCTGTTCGTGCTGCCACGCCCAGTTTTAACAGTATATAGGAAAATACAATGCCTGAGGATAGCACAGTAACCCGGAACTCAAACTGCTCAAGAATGATGGTGTGCGTCACCTAATGAGGCACACTTCCTGTATCAGCAGAAGTGTGAGCTGACGGAGAGAGGATCCTCAAATGGATCGTATAGGAACATGGTGTCAGTTATAGTTTTGAAATCAGCTGCAGCAACAGGGGCTGTAGTTCATCCAACCGCCACTTCTCTTCATAATTTCCCAAAAAACAAGACTAATCAGGATCCCAGAAAGCTTTGCCCTCGTAGGAAGACAGTATTTAGGAAGCAAGTGGTTGTGAACCTCTCCAAGTTTAGATGTAATGCATACTGTGTTGCTCACCCAGACCCTCTCTTTAGAGCCAATTACCTCAGTCCTTCTCTGGGAATTGCCATCCACCAGAGGCAGGTGCCTTCATTTGCAGAACTGTTATGGAAGAGGCAGCCCGTGACAATGACTGTATGGTGAGGAGATTTGTCTTAATTGGGAGAATTCCAGACCTCCCCCACAGGATCAACTGAGGCCTCAGGAGGAAACACGCCAGAGATCCCCTTCCCGCTGTTCAATCCTGCCGGTCTCATGTCCTTACTAGAACATCTCCTGAGAGCATGTCCAAAAAACCCTTTGACCCAAATTCTCTGTCTCAGAATCTGTCTCCAGGGACTGAGTCTAAGACATGGGGGCAATCAACAAGCTACTGTAAGCAAAATGACTGTAGGAGAAGCAGCTGAGACAGTAACAACAGGAAGCTGTTTCAGTCAAGAAGAGGAAAGAAACATGGTGAAATCTCCAAGAACTAGAGGGGTTGAGAGAGGTTTTATTCCCTTATTGTTGGTTGCTTGTTTGTTTAAGATAGAAAAGGCTTAAACATTGCTTACATTTGATGGAATGGAGGGGGAGGAACAGAAGATACAGAAACAACATGAGAAAAATGAATGGTATGAGGTTACAGAGGCAACAGGAAGGGTCGGAATCAAAGGCTCAAGTGGAAAGTTAAGGCTTAACCTTATTTAGAGGGGATGACTTAAAAATATGACAATGTTTTGCAAATGATTAGTCACTCATTTTGACACTATTCTTGACTAGTTTCTTCTTTCCCCACTTATGTAAACTGCTACTTATATCACAAACTATATATGCCTGTGCTTATTTTTAGGCTCTTCTATTTCATAACCTCCTTATCTATTCCTCATCCAATAATAAGTTGATAAAGTTACCATAGGTTTATATAACATTTAGATCAATGGTAGGGTAACACTTTCTTTCTCATTGTCCTCCTCTTTTACAATTTTAAATATATTTTCTATATATCACATTATTACGTACCAGCTCAGCCAGGAGACAGACCCCCACCCAGGCAGCGCTGAAGGAATGAGAGGCAGACACCCACAACAGAGTGGGTCTATATGAGGGGGCCAGCAGCCTATTGAGCTGAAAGCCTCAGGAACTGATAGCAATCCAGGCTGAAGGCCCTGAGCAGATTCTGATCCACATATTTATTCTCTCTTAACAGGTGATTATTATTAATAAACAAGTGTTCTGTATTTACTCGGAACTCAAAAATATTCCCAGTAGGCAGCTGTTACCCGCTTACCACTAATTGCAAACTAAAAGGTATTCTTCACAAGGGAGCTGGGGGTGTGGGGGCAGGGTAAACTTAACATTTCTCAACATCACATACTTTTCTTTTTAAGTTTATTACCATGATGTTTTACTTTTAGTTGCTCTTCAGAATTATTCTGTTACATTTTCAAAGTTTTGGTTGTTAAAATGGGAGAATTAAAGGTTTTATTATATTGCTCTTTTATTGATCCTTTTATGGAATTCAGTGAGCTTTTACATTTGTTCATTTTCCTTATTTTTTAAAAAATAGTAATATTTTATTAATTTATATTTATTTCTCATTAACCTTATTATAATAGTCAGAACCTACCATAATAGCCTTTGGGATGGAGATTTGAGTGCAGGAAGATTTGGGGGAATTGCTCTTAAAATCAATACCTGTGAGAAGGAGAAAACAGGACTGGGCATCAGAAACACTGGGCTGTTATGCAGCTGCAATAAAGTCCTTAGCGACCCTTACCTCCTTAGCAAGGAGCTCTGAAGCTTAGACAATCAATCCTTCAGAGTTTTGGCAAGGGGACCCAGATGACCAGTGACTACATACTGCCTTTTCCCTAGAAGGGGCCACGACCTTGGGCCAGGTGACCCTTCAAATGAGGCAATGTTTGACGACAGTTGAAGACGAGAGTCGTTGACCAGGCAGCGCATGCAGCAACTTTGCAGGCAGCCGAGAAAATGTGTGTCACTCCTGAAGAGGGATCTGGTAGCACATCACAGCATTCACCGCACTTCATGCATTAAAGATGAGGACCCTTTCATGATTATGCTTCTTCCCGTATCAATTTTACTACTTTAGGGAGACACTGCATAATTTTTGTTTTGGTCATTTATAGAGAAATTATTATTTTTGTTATGTAGATTTATTTCAAGAATTGTAATTTCTATGTTATTTTCTGTAATGACAGTCCATATTATTTTAGCATTATTTCCATGTTCTAATGGATGACATTCATCACGGGTCTTCTGCCCAGCAATTTCTAATTAATGAATTATATATGTGTGTGTGTATGCATGGATGGATGTCTTATTTAGTAGTATAAGCTTAATGTATTTCTTGAGTCCTTTCCCATCAGAAAATGTCTGTCTGATGCCTTGAATTATTATGACATTTCTGAGAAGGAATTTTTTTCCTCATAATTCAGCAGTATCACTCAATTGCTTTTTGTCACAAAATGCTACTGAGAAGATTCTAAAGCCAGGAGAGTCATGATAATACACAAATAACCAACATTTCACAATCTAATATTTTAATATTTAATACTTAAGTGGTCAATCACTTATATTTATAAAACAAAAGGCTCATTATAAAATATTTGAGTAGAACTAAACTATTAAGTAAAAAGTATAAGCCCCCTTCTTCCCTTTCATGCCTCACTCCCAGATGTACCCGCTTCACAGTGTAAGGTCTGTCTTTCCATATTCATTTTTTAATCTCACAAGAGGTAAGTAAAACATACATATTATGCTGCAATTTGCTTTTCTCACACAATGTAGCTATCCTAGGCATGCTTCCCTTCCAAAACATATCATTTTTTGTTTTCATTTTAGCATTAAAAAGTTTTAAATTTTAATGTGGTCACATCTATGTTTATTATTTTGTGATTTCTTCTACCCAAGCCTTTCTAAATGCTTAAATGAAAGCTAAAATGTGTTTAGATATTGCAGCATTGTAGGGTGTCTATTTCATTTGCAGAGAGCAAAGAATATTGCTTTTTTATCTCTCTAAAATATAACTAAGATAAGGATTCAAGAGAAAATTGAAAAGAACCTAGTGCTTGAAAATCTTGTTCTGTGCTAATGTGGTCATCTGGTCACCTTGGGCTACTCAAATCAATGACAGCTTCAATGTCCCTGTTTAGTTTCATTTGTAAAACTGAATCTTTTATCTCAGGACTATTCTCTGTTTAATACCTGATTTTAAAATGGTGTGTGTACAAATGAAAGCCCAGCAGAAGTCAGTCAGGCTAACTAGAATCTTAATAATTTCTTTCTTTCCACTCACTGGACACTAATTTTAAACACTGCTTCCTGCCTTACCTGCTGTTTTCCCCCAGAGTTATACTTTTAACATTCATTTCTTTCTATGTCCTGAAATATTTTTTCCTATGTTCATTTTTGTCATTGCATATTAATGCATTCATTTGCCTGGTGAATATGAGACCTGTGTATATTCAGATTAGATTTCAGTTTTCTTTTCTCTCTTGTATTCTTACTTGAAGTATGCCATATTCTGTGCATACCGTTTCCGTAACACACATTTTCGGCCCTTCTTGTGATCTGTTTTTGCTTCCAATTCCTATTCTCCCTAAAATAAAACTAAGATAAGGATTCAAGAGAAAATTGAAAAAACCTTGTGCTTGAAAATCATATTAGTGATTCTGATCATATATATATATATATATATATATATATATAAAATAGTTTTCAGATGTCCAGGTCTTTTGCAGGATCCTATATTTAGGTGCATTGTCAAAAGTGTAATGCCTTTCTTCATTGATCAGATTTCCTTTCGGCCTCACTAGATCTCTTGATTGGGTCTATATTACTAGTCATAGTGGGCATTCTGGTCCCATCCTGATCACCTAAGTCTAAAATTGTTTTCTCTTTCCTAAGTGTCTTTTTTTTTTTTTTTTTTTTTTTTTTTTTTTTTTTTTTTTTTTTTTTTTTTCATTTTCCAGATGCTCAGATCCTATTAGCCCTTTCACATTTGGAATATGGTCAGGAATTAACTAACTTCCTTAGCTTGGGATCAACTATCATGAAAACCTACATGCACATTTGTGCTACGTTATATATTGGCAACTGAACGCCAATTTCCCTCTTCTAACCACCACTCCAGCACCAGCTGCACCCAAACATTGTAACAGCTAGAATCCTGGGAACTACACGCACCAGAATCTCTACCAGGAGTTTCAGTTTGGGTTCCACTAATCAGAAACACCTGCTTGAGATTTGGAAGAAAGAAAAGAAGTAGAGGGCATATTATTGTTCTTAGGCAACAGTAGGCAGATTGTGGGTTTTGGCAGAGGTATTGAAGCAACTTCTAGGGTCTTTCCTGTTTTATCTGCTTCAGCACAGCATCATCTAGTCCAGTTGTTCTCAAAGTGTCATCCCTGAAACATCAGCAGCATTGCCTGGGAACTTGGGAGAGATTCAAATTCTTGACCCCAGACCTACACTTTCAAAGACTCTGGAGTTGGGGTCTAGCACTACAGGTTTCACAGAGTCCCTCAGTTAATCCCATATGCCAAAGTTGAAGATCTCTGAAACATATTCTAATATAACAGATCACGGCGGAGCTTCCAAATTGGGTGAGTTAACAAAATCACCGGGAGTGATTCTGAAAATTAAAGATTTGTATATCCCACCCTATATCCTCCCATAAATAAGACTCTCTAAGAAAAGGGCTGGGGAGTGAGTCACATGGACTACTCTGTGGTCTCCCAAGCTTCATGTTTATACAACATTCCCTTTTCCTTAGAGTTGACAAAGGAAGAGAAAAAGTATCATATTTGAATAAGAAAATAACTATGAGTTGTTTGGAAAAGTGTGCTTACTCAACATAAAATCCCTTTTCAGAACTTTAAAATTCTGTAGTTCTGTGTTTTCTAAGTACTATCCAAAGATGAGTTGCCTCACAATCACTATGAGTGTCTATTCAAATTGCAAATACCTGGGTTCCATTTAGACTTATTGTATGGGATCTCTGTACATTAACAAACATACCAGCACACAACAACTTGAAAGCCAAGAATAAACTTTTTCCTAGTTTATGCTATACTATATGAGAATGTGTCATCAGATGCGCTCTCTGTACTTCGAGCATAAATGGGATAAAAGTATACCTACAGGCATTACTGGTGTTAGCTCTGGGCTTCATGGGTAAAATAAGAGTGTGGAAGTAGACTGTAGATTATCTCTAATTTCTCTTCCTGTTCTAAAGTGCTGTGATTGAATTACTTATCAACCTATAGCCACTTCCAAAAGCCATAAATAATATTATACAGCTTTACTTGGGACTCCAGCTTCACTATGCATTTGTTGTGTTGGCTGGAGATAAATACTTCAAGTTTATCACCATTGTTGGCATAAATACTTGAAACATCAAAAAGTCAGTAATATCCAATAACATCCTCTTTTGTTTCAATGTCTAATTCTAGTCATAGATTTTCTCTATTTTTTATTTTAAAAATTCAATCTTTATGTTCTATTAATGGCTAATTTGGAGTACATGTTTAAAAATTGAGGCTTTCTTTTATTGTTTTGAGTTAAAATATTTCTTAAGCTATGAATAAGTAATAATGTATATACTTAGAATGAAATTAAATCTATGTTGAAAAGTATATAGTGCAACGTCTTATACTGGTACTGGTAATAAATGTTTGTTGGCTGGCAATTGAATACTCCACAAATTCTGACACAAATAACAATTCAAATAATCAACAGTATAGTTTTCCAGGGGCTTACAGAGGTTATAGGGTTTTTGTCTATAATTTTAATGTATTTTAAAATAATTTCCTATTATCCTGACATTTTGAAACTGCTCTGGATAAATTATGAGTTCTTAAGTACATGTTTTCACAATAGTGAGATTGTGGAAACAATATTGTTTCTTTCATAATGGAATTTTGGAGGATACGGGGACCAGATTATTAAAGCAGGGTGTATCAAGAAAAATTGAAGTAAAGATGAAATCCAGCAAGCATCCAAAATTGATGAAAACTTCTGATGTTGTTTAATGACAATCTGGAATGATAAGGAAATAAAAAGTATTGGTTCATTGGCTTTTCCTGTCAGTTTTTATGATGCTTCCTAAAGCTAATATATTAGTTACCTTATTTTTAGAATATTCCAGTTTGGTAAAGTATTATGAGTTAATGACGAGAAAAGGGCAAAGCCATGGCTAATGGTCATGGTCCAATAAAGCCAAGTCTGTTGGCCTTGGGGTTCTCAGTACAGGATCCATCTGCTTAGCCAGATATTTCTTTCTAATTGAAGTCAGTTGGCTCTTTAACTTCAAAACTGCAACATTTCATTTTATTTTGGGAGTTTTGCTTTTATATTCATGGTTCCTGTGATATTTCATATTGGTATATTTTTAGAAGTAAAATCTATAGTGATTATTATGTTTTGGGGTATTGAGTGGATTTCATTTTGTTACTGCTAAAAATGATACTGGTAGAAAAATGTATGGTATGTAAAAAACATGCCAAACTTATTCTGAAAAAAAGAATTTATGGTAATTTATTCAGTATGAAAATTTCTTCCTATCCATAAGATTTCATTCACCAATAGGCACAAGAAATATTATATGCTAAGCAGAAAGAGTAATGCTAGATACTGTGGCACTTACATTCCTTAAGAGTAATTTTATTTCAAAAATTTAAATTTATAATAATTTATATTATAATTTAATATGGTGATATGCCACATAATGACATTTGGTCAGTGAGGGACATCCACATCAGTGATCCCAAACAGTATAATGAAGTTGAAAAATTCTGTCTAGTGACCTCTTAATGATCCTGATCTTGTATGTGGGCCTAGGATAATTTGTGTGTTTATGTCTTAGTTTTTAACAAAAAGTTTAAAAAGCAAAAATTAAAATTTAAAAATAGAAAAGGGCTTACAAAAATATAAAGAAAGAAGACATTGTTTCTACAACTGTACAACGTTTGTGTTTTAAGATGTGTTATTACAAAAGAGTAAAAAGTTTAAAATGTTTATACAGTTAAAAGTTACTTTATAAGCTAAGCTAAGATTACATTATTATAGGAATAAAAATACTTTTATAAATTTAGTGTAGTCTAAGTGTACAGTTTATAAAGTATTCAGTAATGTATGGTAATGTCCTAGGCCTTCACATTTAGTCACCACTCATTAACTTTTTTTTTTTTCTAGATGGAGTTTCACTCTTGTCGCCCAGGCTGGAGTGCAATGGCATGATCTCTATTCACTGCGACTTCTGCCACTTGGGTTCAAGTGATTCTCTTGCCTCAGCCTCCAGAGTAGCTGGGATTACAGGCACATGCCACCATGCCTGGCTAATTTTTGTATTTTTAGTATAAGAGACAGAGTTTCACCATGTTGGCCTGGCTGGTCTTAAACTCCTGACCTAAGGTGATCCTCCTGCCTCAGCCTCCCAAAGTCCTGGGATTACAGGTGTGAGCCACTGTGCCCCACCTCACTCCTTAAGTTACCAGAGCAACTTCCAGTCCTATAGGCTTCGTTTATAGGCTCCTTATATAGGTTGTCGTGGTTTGGCTCTGTGACCCCCCCAAATCTCATGTTGAATTGTAATTCCCAATGTTAGGAAAGGTATCTAGTGTGAGGTGATTGGATCATGGGGTGATAGATTTCCCCCTTGCTGTTCTCATGAAAGTGAGTGAATTCTTATGAGATCCGGTTGTTTAAAAGGGTGTAGCACTTTCCCCTTCATGCTCTTTCTCTTGCTTCAGCATGATAAGACATGCTTTCTTCTCCTTTGCCTTCTGCCATGATTGTAAGTTTCCTGAGGCCACTCAGCCATGCTTCCTGTATAGCCTGCGGAACTGTGAACCAATTAAACCTTTTTTTTTTTTCTTCATAAATTTCCCAGTCTCAGGTAGTTCTTTATAGCAGTGTGAGAACAGATCAATATACAGGGGTACCATTTTAAATCTTTATAACATATTTATACTATGCCTTTTCTATGTTTAGACACACAAATACTTGCCATTGTGTTAGAATTGCAGTATTCACTATAACATTCACTACAGTATTCACTACATTAACATGCTCTACAGGTTTGTAGTCTAGGAAAAATAAGCTATACCATATAACCTAAGTGTGTAGTAGGATATCTAGGTTTATGGAAGTATAGTCTATAATGTTTGTACAACAAAATCCCTTAACAGTACAATCCTCAGAACTTTTCCCAATTTAGCAACACATATCTGTATATAATTTCTAAATTATAATTGATATGATTAATTCATGCAGTTTTTTTAATCATAGATTTTACTTTTAATGAAAACTTTGAAATGATTTGTGTGCATTCAAGAAACATGTCAGACTTGACTATGAAATCAAATTTTTCTTGGTAATATTTTGCTGTTAAAAAACAGTCTTTTATAAACCAGCCAAGGTTAGTAACAAATCAGCACAACAATGATGTCACATAAAAAATAACTCATTAGCACACACTACGATGTAGTTGATTCTGACTATGAGTTATGAGCCAGCCAGCCAGCCCCAGGTACTGGGTGTTGCCATAAGCTGTAGACTCATTTCAGAGAGAAACATAAGGCAGACGTGCCACTCTATTATTTATGGTGGGCAAGCTTTTGCTAAGTCATCAACAGTGGTGAATCATCAGATTATTTTGTATTTTTTCTCACTTCATATGCATCATTTTTAAAATGTGGGTTTCCTTCCTTACTCGAATCAGAATAAATTTTTTTAAAGAAATTTCAGTGTAGAAAATATTTTGAGAAAATTCTTCTAAGCCCTGTATTTACTTCTCATGTCTATAATAAAATAAAAGCATATCATAGTTTCTCAATTTTGTTTCCATTTTGGTATGCAGCGCACAGGTGTGAAACTGAAGAGATTCCAAATAGCTACATAAATAAAAGAATAAGAAAATATAGTTCCATTAGCAAAAAAGAAATTATGAAGTTCTTATTTCCAAAATGACTGGTGGTTCTTGGACTTGTGGTTCTGAAATCTTGGTTCCTGGAACAGTAGCAGCACCACCTGAGTGCTTGTTATAAATGCATGTGCTCAGGTGCCACCCAGGCCTACTGAATCATAAACTCTCAGAGGAGGACCCATTGATCTGAGTTTCACAAGCCTCCCATGTAATTCTAATACCTGCTAAAGTTTGAAGAAAACTACCTTTGACTATGGAATGTAAATTAACAAAGCTAAAATAGGCCTGAATTTATCTGTAGACTATTGGTTCTCATTGGATCTCACTCCCACCCACTGATCCTACCTGGGGATGTTTATAAGACCCTAAACCAGATAATCAGAGTTGAACCGAATCGGAATCTTGCCCTAGTATCAGCACTTTCAAAAGCTCTCTGGTTGCTGAGGAGGTGGGCTAGAGAGACACTGGCATAAGCTGCACATATTTATTCCATGGATCAACTACTTACCATGTCTTAAGCATATACTAATGTGTGGTGATAACTGTTGTCCTTTTTTGTTGACCCTGCTTTCTTGCTGTTCCTCATTATTTCATTAGCTGAAGGTACAGAGAGCCAGAAAGAGGATGAACATTAAGAAGCTATTTTCATAAATCTGTTGTTACTTTTTCATTCCCACACCCAGCTACTAGAGTGGCATTTATATGAGCTGTTCCATATCGGAAACTTGTATATTCAATTTAAAAATCAGCTCACTATTCCCTGGATTGTTAAACACACACCTACTACTGATCTTCTTGCTCTGTTTTTTCCCTTCTCAACCCATTCTTCACACTGTAGTCGATGTTATCTTGCTAAAATGCAAATCCGATAGTGTCCAAACTTTTTAAAATGACTTTCAAGCACTACATAAGCTCTATGTAATAGCCCTGCTTCACCTACCTACTGTTCTCCTCCCTGAATCCCTTCAATGATGTAGCCATACTAAATGTTAGGTTTCTTGAACCCAGCATGTTTTCTCTCTCTCTTTTTATTTTTTTTTTAGATGGAATTTTAGCTCTTGTTACCCAGGCTGGAGTGCAGTGGCGCGATGTCTGCTCACCGCAACCTCTGGCTCCCGGGTTCAAGCAATTCTGCCTCAGCCTCCTGAGTATCTGGGACTACAGGCGCACGCCACCATGCCTGGCTAATTTTTGTATTTTTAGTTGAGACGGGGTTTCACCATGTTGACCAGGATGGTCTCGATCTCTTGACCTCGTGATCCACCCGCCTCGGCCTCCCAAAGTGCTGGGATTACAAGCGTGAGCCACCGTGCCCGGCCTTTTTCTCTATTCTTATCAGCAGAACACATGTTGTTCTCTTTACTTGGAATGCCGCCTCTGACAGATGGTCACCTCACCATCACTCATTCATCCTTCAAGTCTTAGATACGATTTCTTCCAAGAAAACTTACCTGATTATTTGCGCTTGAGATAACATCCTCTGGAAAACCCTAGAATTTTTATAGCTTTCAGTAATTACTTACTGAAATCCCCAATGGACTGGAAAATTAGAGAAGGTATTTTCATATACCTATTGTTAATTTTTCATTACTACAGCTAGCAAAGAGGTTACATGTTTTCAATACACTTTTATTGAGTAAATGAGAGGATGAATTTAAAACAACCTAAAGACAGGTAATACAACCAAATAACAAATTAAAAACAATCAAGAAATGAACCAAGGAATAAAATCAATAAGGTAATAAAGGGTCAGGAGTGAAATTGCACACTAAATGTGCTATGACAGACATAGGGCCCAGATAAACTGATTTCCCAGGTAAATATCCTTTTTCTTACACCATCCTAACACTTTAATGCCTTTATTTCTATCTTACATTAAGTAACTGTTTTCTGGCAAAACATTTGAGATGCAATTGACTCATTAAAAAAAGAGACTACATCTCCTAATTTATTAGTACTTCTCATACTGTGTTCCTCAAGCACTAAATGTACAAGATGTGAATACATATTTCACATAAATTTGCTTCTCTGGTGGAATAAGAGTATGAGGTGCTGTGTTAAATTAAGTAGCTTTCTTTAATGCAGTCTTTTATATTCAGAATCTTTATTATGGTAATGTGCTTTGTAAATCTCCCAAAGGGAGAAATAGTAAACATTTCTTTGGAAATATTTTGAGAGACATCTTGCAGAATTAATTGTCAGTGAAAACAGTTTGAAAAGCATTAGTTTAAATGAATCAGTAAATATATCACTCAAAGAAAGTTGAGGAAAATCATGGGGAGTGTTGCAGGGAGCTTTTCTCTATCTCGCAGGAAATTAACTGGTCAGAATTCTCTTCTGAGATATGTGAACTTTGTGAGCTTAAAAAAATTATATATAAAATGAGTGACCAATTTATGTACATTTAAGACTATTTAAAAGTATTAAAAAGTATGGAACACATACAGTATGCAATATTGTATGTATAAGGTATGGCTCTTTTGATAACTACATATTCTTGTTGAACATACAATCACTGTGCTGGATTGGGTGTTCTGAATTGTAAAGACTATAAATGCATAAGTGTTCAGGGAAATTGTATAGCAATATCAGCTGAAATAAACAATGGAAAAGTTAAAGATACAGGAGGGATCTAAATAGGCCCTGGGAAAATAATATGAAGACTCCAGTGGATGTGATATGTACATGTGTCTGCGTGCACTCACATGCATGCATGCATGCATGCTTTATTCATCACTATTTCCATGGGGAAATGTTCCTCTTCCATCTGATGTGATTCTGAGGAAGCCTATCAATTATATAGTTCTACCATCTCTAGCCACAGGGTTCTGCCCGAGACCTGGCCTAGCTTATCATAGTAACTTACCTTCCTTATCAGCAAGGACGATTGTCCAAAGGCTAGATATATGACCCAGAAATACCTGTCTGAGTCTTTCATGAGATTAGCTAGACACTGGGAAAGAGAGAGATTCTTTTTATTTTGGTTAGTAAGTTACAGAGAATAATAACTTGAGGCTGACAGGAACCATTTTTCCTACCACGTGGAAAAAAAGCTTGCATAAGAATGAAGCCATCACACAGAGAAAAGCAGAGCCCAGAGTCATAGAAAAACAGTATGAATGACAGCTTTGTTAGAAACTCTAGATCACAATGTGCTCAAAGTCTACCCCATGCTCAGACTTGCCAGTTATAGGAGTCAATACTCACTTATTTAGGCTGTCTTGAATTTGTGTTTGGTTTCTTTTACAAAGACGGTGTTGACTAGTGGATAGACATCCCGTTTTTCACAGAAAGGAGCCAGGAGATGGATGGAGCCATTGACAGAAGTTTTCTTCAGGAACCCGGACAGCAGGTGAGACAGCAGTGGTACTAGAAATTCAGAAAGAGGTGATTGGTATTCAGGTGAGTCATAGACTTGCAGAATTATTAGGACTTTCAGCAAAGTTATCAGTGATAGTTTATGTCCAGTTTATATTACATAAACTGGACATAAACTGTCACTGATAACTTTATATTACATAAACTGGACATAAACTGGGAAGAACAGCAATAAATCCCCGGGAATGCCACATGGATCATTGTCAACTGTTAGACAAAAGGGGTTTGGAAATGAAGTTTGACCTCTAGGAGCTTTGAGGTACTGCTTCCTTGGAATCATGAAGGGTAAGACAAATGAGAAACATGTCATAATTCACAAGAAGATGTTGGGAATATTCTTAAAAGGGAGGTCCTTTCATCTATTACGATTTCTATAAGAAGGGTTGTGGAGGCTTGCAGCTATTGTGATTTAAGGAACAGTTGTTTAGTATAACTTCAGACTACTTATATCATAGAAGAAGTGAGAAGGTTCTGCCAAAGAAAAGAAAATATTGACAATAAATCTTTGCATATTCACAAGGCTTTGATACCATACTGATGAGACAAGATGAAATTTTGGAGGGAGTTGTGAGAAATACAACTGGCTAGTTATGAGAGGGTTGGGTTAGGGTACAATTATCAGAGAAGTTTACATTGGATTTAATATGAATGAAATGGGAAGCAGACAGAGGGTTTCTACATCACCTAATGTGGACTTAGCAGCACCTGTTTAATTTGTTTGCAGCATAAATACAATCACATTTCTTAGTTTTCAGATAGTCACTTAAACTTTCAAGTTTCCTTCCTTATATCGCATGAGATTCTCTATTTCCCTTTTTGAGATTGCCCCCTTTACTCCCACCCCACACTGAAATGTCCAAAAACCAAGGGGCTAACTCAATATACATAAAAGGAGATGAGTTCTGTTTCCAAATACCAAACAGGAAAAGGGAACTGTAAAGTTAGATGAGTCCCCATCCACCATGGATTTGGTCATGTGCATCTCACATAGTAAGAGGTTTTTCCCCCTCTTGCAGGGATGCCCTTGCTAGTCCAGATATCTGCACAAGATGGAGTGGTGGCCATCTTTCAGCTTCAAAGATAGATTTTAGGCAAATATTTCTGTTCTCAAACATTGTTTCCTAAGACAGGACACCATACGGATTGGCTGGGGCTGAACTCATGCTGACTCACAGAGACGGAGTACAGATGTGCTTTTAGAGGATATGCTCAAAATTTCACAAGCTGTCTCCTAGCAGCTGGTGCAAAGTTTGCTGCCCTGCTGCAAACTGGATACAACTTTAAAAATACCAAGTGTTCTTGAGTATAGTAATAAACTGCAAGTTTTATAAAATGTGGGTAGGAATATAAATTGCTATGCCTACCCTGAAAAGTAATTTCACATCTAGCCAAGTTCAAGATAATAGGTATGTTTGTATCCAATAATTCCATTCCCTAAGTATATGCTCCAGATGGGTGGCTTCACAACAGTATTGACCAAAGAAGGGGAAATAATCAAAATGCCCAACAATAGAGTATTAGCAAATAAATTATGACATGCCCATACAATGGACTAAAATTTACCAATGAAAGTATATGAACACCAAGGCATGCCCACATGGATAAATCTCACAATGTCGAACAATAAGAAAAGCAAGTTGTAGAGGACACCTACCATTGGAGGTCATATATCTAAAGTTCAAACATGAAAAATAGGGCTGGAAACAGGGGCCCACACCTATCATCCCAACACTTTGGGAGGCCAAGGTGGGTGGATCCCCTGCAGTCAGGAGTTCAAGACCAGCCTGGCCAACATGGTGAAAACTTGTCCCTACAAAAACACAAAAATTAGCTGGGCATGGTGGCACATGCTGGTAGTCCCAGATACTCAGGAGGCTGAGGCAGGAGAATTACTTGAACTTGGGAGGCAGAGGTTGCCATGAGCTAAGATTGCACCAGTATGCTCCAGCCTGGATGACAGAGCAAGACACTGACACACA
>NW_016107341.1:6871771-6918467 GCF_001604975.1 Cebus imitator
GGGACAGACACATGGTGGGCTCCAGATATTGTAACCTTATATATCAGAGAGAACACAAGTGTTTGCTTTTTTCTTCTTTAAGGCATGCATGCATATAGTACCTCTATTTCATATATATATATATATGCATGCATATTTTATACATTATGTGTGCTGCATACCCATTCACAAACACATATACGATTTCAAAAACAATTTTTATAAAGACTCACTGAAGTGGGGTTAGTTATATAAGTGCAAGTCCATAATTCTCCATGGTTCTCCCTTAACTCCCTGGCTCACAAAACTCTAGAGGGGTTAAGACTCATTTGGATAAGAATCCAAGAAGCTTTCTGAGAGGAAGGACCAAAATACCAACTCTTTCTTAGCTGTTCTCTGCAAACAACCACAGACATCTATGACCATATCCTTAAACACTGGATAGCTTCCTCCTGAAAAAGCCTTCCTGTGGGTGACAACCACCCACCTCTTCTTCCAGCAGTTTGACTAAGTCTCTCCTCTCCCTGCAACCCTGGCTCCCAAGTACAGCCTCTTGTTCACCCATCTGTATTTATTGAATATTTCTACTCTTTCATCTTTTTTTCCTCTCTTCTTTTCTTCACCTACTTTTCTATTTTTTCCGTTCATTCTCTACTTGCCAAGTTCTTAAAGCTCCAAATAATAGAATGGCGTGGGAAGAGGAGAAAAATGCAGGAATCACTTCAAAACTATTCTAAGCATACTCATTGTGTCCTTGTTGGTATTTGAAGGGCAGGGGGAGTTGAGGTTTCCTTATCAAATAAATATAGCCAATGAAACATTTTTTCTTTTCGCAGCAAGATGTAGAGAACTTTAAGAGGAGGATATAATATGTTGTTTATTTACAAATTTGTCTGATGAAACAATTTCCCTGTTCTCCAGATACCCATCTTGAATAATGCTATGTTCAGTGAAAAAAATATGGGAAATGCTGAGTTTGAATTACCACCAAGAATGTTCTTCAAAGTATAAGGAGAAGAAATTATCCTTCTTTCTACAATTATACTTCTTTCTACTTAGTTACAAAACATTTTTATTGAATTCTCCCACTTTCTACAATGAATTCTAGGTTCACATGGATATCAAATTCTTTATAGTAAATACTACAGCTGTAAGTGAGTACTCACTCAAAATAACCATCTTTTAAAACATTTTACATCTTGCTTCCTGCTTGAAAATTGAATGATTGCCTGTTCTATAACAGATACAATCTTAGTGTTTGGGACAAAATTGTGAACATTAAAGACATAATTACTGCCCTCATGGAGCTTATAGGTAACAAAAAAAATTGTCAGAAATTAATCACCACTCTTGAATGTAATTATTATAATAGTAACATTAAAAACATAATTCTTACAAATTAAATGGAGTTTTTAGTCCCAACTTTTATTTACCCAAATTATTACATCTCTATTCAAGTTAAAGTCTAGATTGGTTACCTGGGTATTTATTATTTGATTTACCCATTATAAAGAAAAAGAGATTGCATAGAGAAGAAAAAGGCATCACATAATGAAAAATTCATTCGGAACTTTTGATTTAGTCTCTGCTCAGTCAGTCCTGTACTATAAATAAGAGTACACAGCCCTAACAATGACAGCAACATCTTTGCCCATCCAAGTTTTATTATTCTGTTTGCATGTCGTGGTCTGATGTTCAATGCAAATGTAATTCAAATGAACTATTAGTGAAATTAGAAATATTGTGAAAATATAGTTAATGTAATTGATGAAAGTAATATTGGAGAAATTCTGTGATCAAAGCCCATAAAAAAATGAAGATGTAGAATGAGAATTGTTAAAAAATAAAGAATAGTTATAAGAATGATAACAAAATTATTCAGAAGTGAATTATTGAGAGGTCCTTGAAAAACCTGGAAAGCCCTCAAATGTATTTTCAGAAATAACTCTTTATGATCATTCTATGAAAGCCAAATATGAAGGCAGTCATGCTCTATCATTTTTGAAAAATACCATACTAAAAGAATTGACTTACTTTACCATTTGTTCAACAAATCAGAGCACAATTGAAATTGTAATTTAAATTTTGTTAAGCACAAAGAGCATATTTTTAGAATGTTACACTTCATTTGTCAAAAAAATGAACCAGTCAACCTTATTTACTATTACTTATTGTGAATTTATCTTCCTATTTTACAGGGCTTTACTTTAAACCCCTTTCCATTACCTTGCTCTCGGATGAGGACTTCCTGTACTGATATTCTCCTAAACATATATCTAAAAAGTCACAGTAAAGTTTGGAGCCCTGTTTTCTCAGTGAGTTCCTGATTCTGGTTTTGAAAACTGCAGTTAGCTGACAGCCCTGTGCCTGAGACTGTTTAAACATTTAACCTTTCATCTTTAATAGGATGACATTTGACTTTAAATACTACCCTGTTGATACTAGAAATATGAGTCTCTGTGGTAGGCTGAATAACACACTGCCCTTATTGACAGATGTCCATGTTCTAATTCCTGAAACCTGTGGACATGTTACTTTATAAAGTGAAAGGGATTTTACAGATGTGATTAAATTAAGACTCTTAAATCGCAGATTATCCCAGATTACCTAGATGAGCCCAGTGCAATCAAAAATGTCCTTATAAGGAGAGAGGCAGGAGTCAAAACATATATAGAGAAAATGTGAGGACAGATGCAGAGATCAGAGGCAAGAGGCTAGGCTTTGGGTTTTGAAGACAGTGGAAGGGGTTATCAGCCAGGGAACGTGAACAGCCTCTAGAAAGAGGAAAAGGCAAGGAAACAGATTCTTCCCTAGAGCTTCCAGATGATGTGCAGTCCCATGGGCCCATTTTAAACTTTTGGCTTCCAGAATTTAAGTGAATAAGTTTATATTGCTTTAAACCACAAGTTTGAGGTAAATTGTTAGAACGGCAATAGAAGGCTAATATAGTCTTGTTTGGAATTTTTTCCGCTCTGCTGAAAACTAAAGGAAAATGTAGTTTTCACCCTTCTTGCCCCACACCTTTACAAAGAGCTCGGCAACAGAGAAATGACTTTCCCTCTCTATCCCTGTTTCTTTTACAGGTCAGTTCAATAGTCCTGTCCTTCATGAGGGCTTAAGTCTGTCTTCTGACCTCTCATATCAGGTTGCTCTTATTTACAGGACCATAGATCCATTCTGACACTGCTATGGGATGAAGTTAATAATCATGCTGTGACAACAGGGATAAACTGGAACTCTGCTGGAACAGATGGTCACCATACCCATTTTGTTTTGCCTTAAATTACAATTAGTTACGGAAATGTCTATCTCCCTTTTCTCTTTCTCTCTATTCTCAGTAATATATTCACCATCATCACCACCATCACTATCATGAAAATTATATTTAAAAGTCCCGTCATATTTACCATGTGTCTGGCACATATCATGCACTTTGCATTAATAACTCATGAGTCCTTGCAACAACTACAGGAGAACAGCACTAATGTTATCCTCATTTTATAGAGAAATTATTGAGGCATAGAAAGGCCAGGTAACTTATTCTAGGTCACACAATCGCAGGTGGCAGGGCCAGGATTCAGTTTCAGACAGTGTGGCCTCATCATTACTATTCCTGGTTTGTGTCCCTAAATAGGACTTTTCACAGTGAAGGTGCTAAGTTGTCATTTGAAAAGTAAATGACACCAGGGTCAACACACTTACACTCCTATCCCTAAATTCTAGTGGAAAAACAGAGTTTGGAATATAAATAATAATGTCAGTATAATAGTTTTTGTTCTGTCCAAACCTTTGTGGCAAAATTTTTAAAAACCTATCCACACCAAATGTTTTCCTTAGTCTTTTCAGCCCTAAAAGCATTACATTGATTTGGTGAAATGAGTTATTAGAAGAAACATATACATTTCTAAAGTTGCCTTTTCATTAGAACTTCACCACAATGTCTGCTAAGTGGAGCTAGCAGCTGTATTTTCTTTAACAGATCAAATGCTTCCAAACTGTCCTTGACAGTAGCTAAACACAAAGGGCATTTTTGCCAAAGGTTCATGGAAAAGAGAGATAACATTTAATTAGAAAAGATGAAACATTGATATGACTTAAGTGAACTCCTTTGCTAAATTTGAGGTAAAACATGTTTAAAACAGCCCTGGCCTGCGATTGCCAGCCAAGTAAGTATGCAGTGTTCTGCTAGTGAGTAAACAGAATAACCATTGATTTTGATAATCCCCATACTTATGCCAAGGAAAATGACAGTCCTAAAAAATAAACTTGGATTCTAAGAAATTAGGTAGCAGGATTGATGTTGTTTTTCTTCCATGGAAAGCTCTGCTTTCCATGTGAATCATAATGTATTTAAATAAAGATAAGAAGTTCATTTGACTAACTTAATACAAGAGGTAAAAATAGGTAGAATTACCTGAATGTTGTATATAAATATGAATATGATGAGGTGATAAAAAACTGATTTTTTTCAAACATTGGGTTCTTTATCAAAAATAATATGAACATAAATTTATTTTTTAAATGTCTTTATTGGATATATAAATGTTTAACCAAATGACAATTAAGTTGATATAAAATCCAATCTTTTTCTTCTTCATAATTGTTAGAGGGACTTAAATCAGGTTTAATCATTCAGGTACTTCTAAACTTAAAACAAAAATGAGATATTTTTCTGAAATATGTGTCTGAACAATTTCAACTATCAATGTATTCCCATATTCCAATATAGTAAACTTTTATTTGATGCACACTGTACCAAATAGAAAATAATCATTCTCACAGATGTGTGTGTGTGTGTGTGTGTGTGTGTGTATGTACACATTCTAAGGACAAGGATAACTAAAACCTGCACATAAATATAGTTTTTCTCTGACTGACCCCATTAAACGAATGAATTCAAATCTTGCGGCAAGTTTGAGAATCTAGTAAACTTCAATTATATAGATTAGTAGATATGATTTTATTGACCCTTAAAGAGCCAACCCATTTGCAGTCTTCTGTCCTTATCAGAAAACAAAATACATATGTAAGGCCTTGGAATATTTGATCTCTGTCCTGATTTAAGTCTTGCAGATAGCAAATTCCTGTCCTTCTCCACACTCCAGGGAGCTACTCTTTCCAAAATAAGTTTGAAAGCTTTTTTAATGCATGACTGTGCTCAGCCCAGTTCTGTGGGAGGTGTGGAGAAAGAAAGGAATTTGGCTGGGAGCATTGAAACATATTAAAAACACACAGCACAACACAATAACAACATTTAAAAAAAACACTAATCTTTTGATTTGGCTGCAGAACACTAAAGAGATGGGTCTATAAACCGGAATTTAATAATTTTCCAGTAACTTGATGGATCAACTCCCATACCATGTATTTGTAACTAAAAATAAAGAGAACTACTAATTTCAAAGCCTTGTTTTAGAGTATAGGTCTTAAAATGAGTATATCTCTCTTTTATTATAGCTGACATATTTAAAGTGAAAATGAGATGGGTTTTCCCCCCACAGGAAAGGCTGTATTACACCAAACCATAGCATTTAAAACTGAAATAGTCCAAGTCTTCACTGAGGCCCACCATTTTCCAAGAAAGTCACTGAAGGTGTGATTTATTCAAGACACCAAGACCCAGATCTTCCACATTCAAATTTTAGCATTCTATCCTTTTTTTTTTTTTTTTTTTTGTATGTGCTTCTCTAAAACTTGGGAACTTTTCCACAGAATGCAAATAGAGTTGTTGTGGAAGAAAAAAAAAAAGCATTTCATTTCCCAAATACAAATATAACGCAAAGACATTTTCCAGTAACCACATTAAAAATGTGAAAATAGAATTTTAAAATTCTATACAATTTAACCCAATATACCAAAAATCAGTTCAACATGTACAATTTTTTTTTACATATGAACTCTTGTATTTGACACTAATAGGGCAACTCACTTTGGACTAGCTACATTTCAAGTGCTCTACATTCACACCTGGGTAGTGTCCGTACAGTTCCTATGTTTGTAAAACAGAGGGTTAACACATATAGAGCTCTTTACTTCTTTACTGCACTGGCTCTTCATAGCCATTGACATGCTAATGTGCATCATGCATACTTACCAACATCTGTTCAGGCAATACTGCTGGACATGCTGCACTACACCACGTGGCACCCTTGGGGAAAACTTCTTTATGCCATTGGATTTTGAAGATATGTCTAACACACGACTTAACTCTGGATTTGAGTCCCAGCTCTGCCACTTCCTCGGTAGCCAACTCTTAAATTTGTTTCCTTATATTGAAAACGGAAATTTTACCAATATTGCAGGACTGCTCTGACGACTAAATGGGAGCATTAGTAAAGCACCCAGAAAAGCATCTGGCACACAATAGGCACTCAATAAGTTATGTATGCATTTTCTCTATATACTTATGCTATTAGATGGAACAATGTATCTCTAACTTATTTTAAATAATGTAGGAGTTCGTGGTTTTCAGTAAATCCTACTATGTTAGTAAGTTTTTCAAGATCTTGATTTAGAACTATTGTTTAAATCTGCATCTAGAAGACTTAAGCGTAGGAGGATCAGAGGTGGAGCTCTCAGAAAGAAGAAAGCACGCTTTATATTGGCTTTCCTTATGCCAGCTTCATACTGAAGCTTTCCATTGCAGCTTCAGTCAGAAAAATGCTTTCTTAGATTTAGACAAGATTCCTTTTGGAAAAAAAAAAAAGATTCATAGTTAAAATCTGTAACTTACTATATTAAGGAATTCAAGACTGGTGTAAAATGTATTCTGAAGTCTGCAAAAAAGTTCTATTGATTACAGGTAAATTGCCTTGTGAGGTAGATTGCTAGGATAATTGGTCACTTAAAATGGAAAGGTAAATACTCATATTTGTAAACAGGAAAACATATGTTATACTAAAATGCAACGCTGCAAAGTGAGTCCTATACAAATCATATTAATGAAGTTGCTGCCGGGATAGTCCGCATTCCACAAGCTACAAAAATGATACCTTAGTACTATTTAATAGAAATTAAAGATAGAGTGTTTAGAAGTAGCTTTGTCTTACTTCACTCTTGATTTTCAAAAGTGAAGGAAGGATCAAAGCTAAAACTCTGTGAAGTTTCTACAGAACATAATTAAAATTCAAGAGTGCAAGACAGAAAATCCAAGGTAATATCCAATCTTCACAGTGGTTTATTTTGAAGACTAGCTTTACACTGGAACTGTACATTTATCAATTTAGTAAAAAATAACTGCAAAATTGCACATCTAATGTAGCAAAAACAGAAAATCCTGGTAAAAGAAAGAATACAGTGTGTTTGCACAGAAATAAAATCATAAGAATCCCTCCATAGACACTACAGTTGGAAAGGACTTTTTGTGGCCCTTAGGCTCTCAAAAGTCCTACTCTATGTACAGATACATAGTCCCCAACGTATGTACATATACATGTCCCCAACGTATGATGGTCAAACTTAACCATTTTTCAACTTGACGTTGGTGTGAAACTGGTATGCACTCAGAAACCATACTTCAAGTACCCATGCAGTCTGTTTTTCACTTTCAGTACAGTATATAAGAACATTACATGAGATATCCTTTACTGTAAAATAGGCTTTGTGCTATTTTGTCCAACTGTGTGCTAATGTTCTGAGCATCTTTAAGGTAGGCTAGGCTAAACTACAACATTTGGTAGGTTAGGTGTATTAAATGCATTTTCAATGTAAGGTATTTTCAACTTACAGTAGGTTTCTCAGGATGTAACCCATGGTAAGTCAAGGAGCACCTGTACTTTCTTCTAGGTGACACCTTTTATTAAAAGTGGCACTCTTATCATCTGTTAAAATGGTCTCTGCCTAGTCTTCTATGCATGTTTTCCTCAAATTTTCTTTTTAAATCAATTAAAAATATTTTAAATGTGAAGAACTAGCTCCTTCAATGACAGTGTTTCCACCCACTTTATGGATGGAGACCTAGGAAGATGAGCAGTAAAATAAAATATGCTGGAAGTATTTGACCTTATACACAATACTCAGGAAGATTTGTTACATGATGGGACTGTTCCAGTTGAAGCCTCATCAGCTCTGGCTTGGATAATTGCAGCCGGTTCTTTTCTGTGCATATTTGGGTGTCTCTGGCCTCTGGACTTGAGGAAATGTGAAATTTCATAAGTTTTAATGTAACTACAAAATCCAAGTAATTAAGAGAAATCACAACAGACACCAAAGCTAACAGTTACTGGTTAAGAAAAAAAATGCCTGGGAAACAGGCCAGTGGGACTGTGAAATGTAAACCTCTTTATATAAACGCATTTAAACTGTTAAGATAGGGTTTTGCAAAGAACTAAAAAAAGGCAATATTCCAAACTTTAACATTATCAATTCTCCCATATTATTGATTACATTAAAATGACAAAAAAGTGTCCTCCAAGTTGATTAAAGAGATTGCATTGTTTTCTCATTCATTTTCTAGTATCAATATCAATGTGAGACACCTGGTTTTCATTACGAAAAGAGAGTTTTGTTTTTGAGGCATTTCATTCAAAGCCTGTATCAATAACTATTTGTTAAGCACTGGTTGTGATTTTAAAGGCACCCTAAAACTATTCTTTACAATCAAATTTATTGAGGGCTTATACATTCCACAGTCCCTTCTAGGTACTTAACATACACTGCAAACTTATTTAATAGTGACAACAACCATTAAGGTTAGTGGTTGGATTATTTAATCCTTTTTTTTTTTTTTTTCAGAGACTATAAATGGAGGCAGAGCAAAATTAAATTATTGGCTCAGGTTTTCCCAGTTAATAAGAAATTGAGCCAGGATTTGAAGCCAGACTGGGTGCCAAAGCCTAGGATTTTCACCATCACATTCTACTTCTACCATAACACACCAAGTAATGACGTTGCTACCATTTGTAATAATGATTACATGATCAACTAAAGTCAGTTACACAAGGTAGTTCTGCAAACAACCAATGATATAAAAAAGTCATAACTGTTCGTGCTCTTAAGTAGCTTCAAATCTAAGAAGTAAAAAATAGCTTTGATGAAAGACATTAGTAAGTATCTTCACAGGAACTCAGAAGGGCAGAGCAGGGAGAGGTAAAAGACTAATTATACATTTTCTGGAAATAAGGTAGCATCTTGGGGATCCTCAGGCAGACATGGAGACAGAAGCCCTAGGTTTAAAACCTTGATCTGGTCTTGCTCAAGTTAATTAACCATTTTGAGCCTTTATCTAGCTAGTTACTATCAGTATTCATTGAGAATGTACACATTTTAATCAGTACTTTTTCAGTAACAAACTGAACTTGATTGAACTAGATCAAGCACAAAAGTAGACTTTTAGAAGGGTACTGAAAAGAATGAAGGGAATTTTAGAAACCACAAATGCTTTAGTGACTTTAAGAATGACAACTGGGACGATGATTGGTTCACTTGTCCAGTGCTGCAGTAGTCGGATTGGTCAGGTCCGATCCTATAGACAGAGTGAGAAATGTGACTGGCAGCTCTACCAGAACCATGTAGTTTCCAAAAGAGTACCCTGAAGAACAGATGCCAGAGGAGTCTAAAAGAGGTATCACAAACCAAATTTAAAAGTGCAAATAAATTTTACACAGAATTTTAAAAGTGGGCTAATAAAAATAACACTGACAGACACAAATGAACACTTCCCACAGTCTAGGCACTGCTATAAGCATATCACATGTAGTATGTAATACAGTACTTGGAAGAAAGCACAGGCTATGCACAGGACACTATTTGGATAAAGTGTAGAAAGGAATGAGGAAGTAGTGAAGAGACCACAGGTGATGAAGAGCATTAAATGGGAGGCTAACTTATGTTTAATTTTATTGACAAATCAGAGCCAATGCAGATCAAGGCACAAAAGGCAATAGGGCCACAGTTCTATGTTGGGATAGCTAACCTGGGTTTTTTGAGAAGAGAGAAATGGGAGATGAGGAATTTAATTAATAAGCCATTTCATGAAGAAGTTTAGCAAAGACTGAAATTCAGTAGGTAGTAACAGGAACAGAAAGGTAAACAAACAAACAGATGTAAGGCATTGTAGGATTGTCAGTAAATTGAAATGGAGATGAGGAATAGGAAGAGTTCTACCTAATGCATGTGGGGCTTAAAACCTACATGACAGGTTCATAGGTGCAGCAAACTACCATGGCACATGTATACCTATGTAACAAACCTGCACGTTCTGCACATGTATCCCAGAACTTAAAGTAAAAAAAAAAAAGTTCCAAATGGCTGAACAGTTCCCCATTGAAGGAATAAATAATGATGGTACTTAGCAGGTAAAATGGCAAAGTCAGGGGTTAGAACTAGTTTAAGGGAAGAATGATGATAATTTAGTTTTGAATATAAGAAGTTAAAGCAGGGAATGAATTCTCAGAAAGGGATATCAAGCAGGCAATTCCAAATGTGGCATCGCATCTCATAACTTGTAGCAGTGAAAACTGGAGCTTCTGGAGTAGTTGAAATTGTAAACAGAGCATAGAAAAAGAAGAAATGAAGAGAAAACAGACTGATACTTAAATTCCAATAAAAAATGTACTTAGCCAATAGGTTTATAAAATTTTAAAAATTTAAATTTATTAGGATTAGTTAACACAATTACACAGAATAAAGTTCAGGATTTCATTAACGATGGTCACCAATATGTGCTTCTTTGTGGCTTTTCAACTCATATTTCTCATGATTCAAATTTATTCATATTATAGTTGAATTTCATACACAGCTTCACAATGTGGATATTACAGGTCCATCAGTAAAATTAATGAAAACATATCTTTCATGAAAGGCACATAAAAAATCTAACACATTTAAGGAACTTTGACAACTTCGAATTTCTTTACGTTACAAAGGAGAAAATCCTCAAAATGAAACAGATATGACTATAGTTTATGGTTACATACACACACACACATACTTTAACAAATATACTTCAACCCAGTGACAACACATAACTTAGAAACTACTTACCAACAACGCGTACTGAAAGACTAACTTTTTCCAAGATGAGTAAAAAAAGGGAGGTTGGGTGGGGAGTGCTGTTCATTTTGCTGAAACAAGGTCACAGAGATGACACATCATGAATAATCAAAAGAAAATTATTCTATTAAAGCTCAATATCTAGCTGATATGTAATACTTATTTGAGCATACATATAGTCACTGACTTATTAAATACTATTACTCATTTTCTAAGTGTAATTGTCCATTTCATTCTCAGAAATGACAGTATAATTGAAAAAGAAATAAAAACTCAAGCAAGTGGAGAAATTTGAAAATCGAAGGGAAAAAAGTAATTTTAACATAGTGTGATAATTACATTTGAAACTAGTTATATGTATGAATTTAAATATTGCATTACATCAGCAATAGAGAGTATTCAAAGATCCTTCTTATTATCTTCTAAACAGGAGCTATTATGTATGCTAGGTACAAGAGACTCCTCAAGGGAAATACACAAATGAATGTCTCAAAATTCATTATGCCCACAGGTTTTTTACCCACAAAAATGCTCTTAGGATCCCTCCAAACTTAGTGAAAAACAAAAATGTAGTTATTTAAAGTGTATAAAAATTAATATGACATCACCTTTGAGGCGACGCATTAATATCAGCCAAATATTAAAATTCAGAGTGAAAAACAGTGAATAAAAACTAAGTGTTTACAATAAGTCTAGGAGAGTCTATCCTCAAAAATCCGAAATTTTAGTTTTTCAAACCAAATCTAATGTGGAATCTAATGTAAAATTAAATTATTTTATTTTCTTAAAGTAGGAAAAATCAAAATGCATACAATGTTTAAATAATTGATCCAAAGGCATGTATATTCATCTTAAGAACATTTCAATAAAACACATAGAATTTAAAGAACAAATCAAGTTATTAAAATAGTCTGTGCAATGTTTGTACGAATAACATTTTTATTAATACAAGTATACACATAATCAAGATAAGGGCTGTAATGTTTCCTAATATTAATTACTGTACTTAAAAATTTACAGGACACGAACATAAATAAAGCTGCTTAAAACTGGCAAACATAGTAATAGCCTGTCGTTCAGTACAAGGAATATTTATGTTATTTCCAAAGCCATCACCCTAGAATCCTAAATTGCCCCTCTTAAAACCTAAAAATAATATCAAAAACTAAAGTCATAAATACATGTATACATACATTTGCATATTTACACTTATGCAGAAATCATCAATATACTAGAGCCCAGCTTTAACACTGTCCTTCAGTTTCATACTGCATGACCATCTGTCACATTTAAGGAAGGTCCTTCTGTTACTTTCAGTTAAAAAAACAAAAACAGAACAACTTTGGTCAGGTCCCAGATGCATTTGCCTTATATTACATTCTGTGTTGCTGCAAGACTCTAGTCTACAGAGATCCATATGTAAGTACTCATTTGGTTTGAAAATGCATTTTACCATTAACTGCAAAACTTAGAAGAGACCACAATCTTTTAGATTATTTTTTATGATGACATCTGTTACAGCATCAAAAACAAACTGCACATTCTTAGTATCTGTGGCACATGTGAAGTGGGTGTAAATTTCCTTTGTGTCCTTTCTTTTATTGAGGTCTTCAAACTGACATTGAATATATGCAGCTGCCTCTTCATATGTGTTTGATCCTGAGGTGGAAAAAGGAAACATAATGCAAAAAGCTAAAATAACAAGTATACTGCCTAAAATATTGAATTCAGTTTCATACATATCAAACTGAAGTCAGTTTCATACAGTTTCATTCATGGACTCCTTAACTGTGCTTTCCCTTCTAGAATGGGAGAGACTATTTATTCTAAATGAAAAACACTCCATGTTAATTATCTTTAATGACTGTAAGTTATCCCTAAATTTAAACAAAAAGTTTCCTCTACATGGCATTCCATGTTCATCATGATCTTTGTTCCTGCCTCGATCTCCAAATGCCAGATCTTTTTCCCTCTTACCCTTTGTTCTCTACACCCCAATTCAGCTGCTTGATGACAGCATGCTATTTCAGTTTTGGCCCAATGGTAGATCAAGAAATGTTGGCTGAATGCTGATCAGTATTTTTACCTCCCTTTTCTATATATATCTTAATTAGCATTCTTCACTCCTTTTTCTTTATTCAAAAATTGTACCAAGGTCTACAATCATGTTTAGGAGTATGAGGTTACCAAAAAGTGAATGACACATTCCAGCTCTCAGGTTACTGACTAAAGGCTTCCTCTGAGTACAAACCCTCCAGAAATTGGCAATATCTAAAGATAACCACACACACGCACTGACCCCACAATTCAGTTTCTGGATGTACACTTGACAGAAGAGTATATCACTGAAGACATATAATAAATGAGAATGAAAGTACTACTGCCATACTCAATAACATAAATTAATTTCATAAGCATACTATTGAACAGAAGAAGCTAGATGCAAAAAGATCATATACTGTATGATCCAACAATATCTGAAAATGAATTGGTAAGGACAAAAGCTTCACCAATTAATATTATCTGTGGCACATGTGAAGTGGGTGTATATTTCCTTTGTGTGCTTTCTTTATTAAGGTCTTCAGTGATTATCCGTGAGGAATCAGTGATTACTCTCTGTGTGTATATGGGGTTTGAGTGTGTACGTGTGTGTTGGGGGGAGGGTTTGACTGGTTAAGACTGAGAGGAGGCATGATGGGGCTTTCTGGTGTCCTGAAGCTGTTTGGTTTCTTGACCTGAGTGGTAGATATTGGCATGCTCACCTTTAAAAATGCACTTATGCTGAGGGTGTGTGTGTACGTGTGTATGTATGTACATAATACTGTAATATACATTAATGTATATAATGTAATGGCATGTGTAAAGCTTCAATGACAAAAAATCAAATTTCATTTGGAAAATAATTATCTAAACCCCTCTTTTGTAGCAATAATCCAAAATTATCTGCCAGGCTTTCAAGGTCCTCTACTACCCAGCCTACCCTGCAGTGCCATTCTAAGATCCTCTCCTCCACACTGGCACTCACCCCACGTCGTGAGGACCCAATATGCAAACTGCCAGCTGTGGTACTGCAGTACTTCCTCTTCACTCTACTTCACCGGCTGAGATCTCTGCTTGCCTTCACATTTGCTCAAAATTGGCACTCCATGTAACTTTTCCTAATTATTCAAATCTAGCTGGGTTCCCTATCACTTAAAAACTTTTTCCTCCTTCTAGAAATAACTATATCAGTTTTTGTTACACTGCTTTATACAAACTTAAATTCTTTTTCAGTGTTCAGTCTCCTAAACCAGAATGTGAACTCTTAAGAGTAAACATCATATCCCACCAGCCCCTACACTCCTTTTATAGCTTATAGAATCCAATATAATACAATGTGACGAATGCTCACAGGAATGTTATTTAATGTGCTATGACAGCATAGATTATGAGATTTTTATTAGGGATAAAAAGGTAATAAAGCTATAGTCTTTGAGTAAGTTTACATTTAACTCTTTTATATCACCAGCAATCATATACTTTTAAAAATCAAATTTTATTAAATAGAAGTTTTATAGTAAGTTTTGTTCTCCAAAATTTTAAAGCAATCAACAGCATCTTGTTGGCCCACAGAAGCTAATGCAACTGCTAAATTAAAATACATTTCAGCCGAACAGCTTACATTCAGTGCATAAGTCAATTTGCTCTATATATCCTAGGCAGCTAGCCAGATTACCCTAAAAGCTACAACATGTATGAATAAACATTCTTCAATCTGATTTTAAGTCTTAAGAAAAGAATGGCAAAGCAGGGACAAGAGAGTAAATATGATAGATTTTTTTTAATAGGTGATAGAATTGTCCTGAACAAAGGTAAGTAGGTGATAACCAGGTTCAAAAATGAAGAACTGGGAGGCTGATGACACAATCAAAAAGGAAAGACAGGAAAGCTGAGAGGGGGAAAAAAAAAAAAAAAGAAAAGAGTTCTGTCTGAGCTTTGGGTGCTAACAAACAAACAAACAGACAACAAAGCATGTATGTTCAAGCAGTTGGTAATACAAACCTAAGGCTCCAGAGAGAAATTAGGGTTGACCACAACATTTAACCTATTGAGAATAGATATGACTATGAAAGGATAGAGAGTTAAGATGACATGACTGCAGATGAAGCTGGTGAAGTGGCAACATACAGTAAAAAGAAGAGGAGGAGAAGGACAACACAGGAGCAGACAGACAGGAGACAAATCAAGTGAGTTGTTTAAGGGCTACACAGGGTTCTTCCACAGCCATAGGAAACTGAGAGTTGAGGCTGAAGCAAGAAGGCACTGAATCAATACTTCGGGCATGCAATGGAGATCTTAAATAATAATCTTAACTCTGAGGATGTGAAAGAATTATGTAATATTCTTTTTGTGCAAAGATTTTGAAATCAGGTATTCGTATTAACTTAAGCAAAGCACAAGCAAAAATTCCTAAACACACTGTCTACTTGGCAAAGGAAGAGCTAACATGCGTATCCTTAGTTGCTCTGAAATCCTTAAGTATATAATATTTATGGATTCATTTGGGGAATCTGGTAATATGAATTAACACGAAAATGGCTACATCATAGAAAATGATAAAAAATACACTGAAAAATATATTCAAATAAGGGAAAAATTAAGCCATCTTGATTCTGGATAACTTCAATCTATTCCTAATAAGCACAGAAAATGCTTATGGCGATTTAGGAGTATGGTGACTTAGGACTATGACTTTCAAAAAGAAAGCAAAGTTTTAAAGTAAGCAACTGTGTGAAATTATTTTGAACTGGAAGCATAACTTCACAGTACACAAAAAGAGCTATAACAATAAGTGACATGATCATATTTACCAAATAGCCCTCCCCTTTTGGTTCCAGTGAGTATTTCATTAAATGTAGCCTAGTTGTTAATGGTCTAGGAGCAGGAGGACAATGGACTTGGGTCTCGAATGGAATTCTGGCTTCATTAACCCCTGGTATTCTCATCTGTATGGGTGGGGATACCAGAGCACTGACATCACAGTATTGTCTTAACATTTCCTGTAAATGGCAGTAAATACTCATCTTACAATTTACTCAACATAAGATTGAGGAAAATTTTGTTTATGAAGAAACCAATTTTTGAGACTTTAAAAAAAAAAGGAGTGGGGTGAGAGTAAGTAAACACTTCAAGCTATCTAGATTTGGAGATTACATAAACCAGTCATAGACAAACTCCCTGTTTTTTAAGGCATATTGAGTGCTCTTCACTAAAATAAAATCTTACTCCGCTTGATACGTAAACCAGATGAAAACTGAGTTACTCTACTTTAATGAAAAAGTGATAAGGTGGTGGGTGGGGGGGCAGTAATTAGTTCTGTTCCCTCCCTCATCTCCACCTTCAACAGCAACCCAGGAGGTGCTCCAAGGAACTGAACTAAAACCAATGTTTCAGCCCAACTCCTGACTGCACAGATGAAATACTGAGACCTAGGTGAACTAACTGCCTTGTTCAAGATCAAAAAGCTAATTATGGAAAAGTGAGGACTGTACTTCAGGTCTACCTTTCTCACTCAAGGAAATTTTCCATCGTAGTAAAATTAAAGTCACCATTAACAGTCTCATTACCAAATCAGGCTTCTTGTGAAACCTTGCCTGCCATTCTGGGTGAGTTAGCTGCCTCACCGATTCCATCTTTATTTTCCTCCTTACAATAATGTTCATGTCGTATTTTAGCAGTAGATTGCACTGCTATTACTTGTTGTTTTTTAAGCGTGTCTGTCTTTGAAATTAGACGGTGAACAGAGACATGTCTTATTCACTGTACATCACACAGTACCTGACATAAAATCTGTTAACTGGATTTAAAAAATTAATATTTTAACTTGGAGTCATCACTAAAAATTATCTAACAGCTTTTCCATAAAATAAATACATTATGTTCAGTAATTTCGTCCACATCTTAAGGAAATATCTGTGCTCAAATGAAGTTTGATAAATAATATCCCTTAAAGTTGTAAGAATCACTAGGCCAATAGATTCAAATTAACTACTGAATTCTTGCCTTAGGGGAAGTTTCACTTAGAAATATGTAACTTGACAAATTATTCCCAGAAAAGTAAGATACCTGCATATTCTGGATAGCATATAGTGAGAGGGCTCTTTTTGATTTTTTCCTCAAAGAGATCCTTCTTGTTTAGAAAAAGTATAATAGATGTATCTGTAAACCACTTGTTGTTACATATGCTGTCGAACAACTTCATGCTTTCATGCATTCGATTCTGTAACAGAAAAAAAAACAACAATTTGTCACTAACAGCAAGGATTTTTGAGGACTATTTTAAAAAATAATAGGTGTTGTAATAAAACAGAGTTTGGTCTGCTGAAAAATATAAAACATATCACAAAAATACATTTCTGCCATTTCAGAACAAACACACTTTCACTTTAGGTGAGATAAGTGTCTAATCAACTTTCATCACTTTTTGCATTCAACTTTCACTTGCTGAGTGCCCACTACATGTCATGCACTGTGCCAGGGAAGATCCTGCTACTGGTAGTTGTAATCTAGGGCTGTGAAGTGTGAACATGTGAAAAGAAATGGCATTGTCATAGAGTTCATTTCATCTTAGTTTCCATTAAAAGATAAATCAAGTTTTTTAAAGATTAATAAATTAAGTTGAACAAGCTAAGACCCAATTAGCCCAATACTCTAAATATTATATTAAATATAAATATTGGAAGGACACTTCCAATTCCTGTTTCTTGACCTTCCAGGATCTGTGCTCAAAGAGGGCAGTGATACATTTTATAGTGCTGAAATGAGAGAATGAACATGTGGTGTTGCACAGCACCTACTGTACTATAATTCATATACTTGCTTTTAAAAATACAATCGTCCCTCAGTATACTCGGGGATTGGTACAAAGACCCTCCAAGGGTACCAAAATCTGCATATACTAAAGTTCAGGAGTTGAAAAACCTGCTATATAGGAAAAGCTGGCTCTTTGTATCCTCAGGTTTCGCATCCCATTAATGTGTTTGATTGAAAAAAAATCTCATATAAGTGGACCCATGCAGCTTAAACCCCTGTTGTTCAAGGGTAAGCCGTACAAAACTGACATTTCTACTTCTTTTTCCCCACTATGTAGCAAAGTTAACTTAAAATGACAACGTTTTGCGCATTTCTATTTAAAAACATTTCCCCCATGTTGATGGTACACTGAAACATATCTAAAAATTATAGGGCAGCAACAAAGCATAACATATATTAAAAATTTACTAAGCAAACAGAAGTAACAAATTAAGAAAAGGAAACTTTGGACTACTATGTAACTATATTTCCTTTTGCTATGTAGATATTAGATACAGAAATGCATCCTTAAGCTTACAGGGTTGAGGTGACATTGACTCCATGTTTTCCTTTTCCTCGAGATCCACCTGTGCTTCTCTAGTTTATTTCTCTTTTATTACACAAATAGAAAAGTTAGAGGAAAGACCCTGTACTTTAAAATTATTATAGACATTAGAAAGAATTTCTTAAGAATTTTTCTTAGAAAAATTCTTGGCAGCATCTTCAGCTCTTCATGTTTCAAGCTCAACTCTTAAAGTAGTTCTACTTGCCATTTCTTCATCTTCAGCTAGAACCAGGTCGTAGTCACTCAGTGCTACACAGAAGATGATCGCTGTCACTCCTTCGAAGCAATGAATCCACTTCTTCCGCTCAGATCGCTGACCTCCCACATCAAACATTCTGTTAAGAAACGAGTTGACATCACATTAAATGTTCAAAAAGCTCCCAGGAGTTCTTTAATGCTAACCAAAAAGCTCCGAATAGTTGTGGAAATGTGTGATGAAAGGAAGGAGAGAAGGACTTTATGGGAGGAAAACAGTGTCACAAACTGGACTTCTCAAAAGGGGAAAAAGAACTGCTGGTTTTTAAAGTTTTTGATTGAAGGGAGGGTATCTCTAAAACAAAGCAAAACAAAAATACCCTAAAAAAAAAAAAACAAAAAAACAAAAAAACTAGACATTAACACATGAGAACACTTAGAACATTAAAGCAAACACAAATGAATGGACTACATTATGTGTAAACACTGAGAAGTCACATGAAGCAACTGGGGAATGCAGAGATCAAAGAGTAAATATTCCATTTGCCACAGTCACGGAACATTGAAGGCAGAGAACAGAGACCTTCTCTCCTCCTACTACAATATGTCCTTTTGGCTCAGAAGCAATAAGCAGTGCTTTGATGTAAAGAAGAAATCATTCCAGGTAAGAAAATGTAAGGCAAGCAAATAAAATTCACATAGGGTAAAACAGGTTTGCATAAAAAGTAAAATCATGATACATTACAAAATGAGGGAACTGAAATATGAAATAAGTGATCCTATTGAATGGCCTTAACATTTAGAATGAAAAAATCCTCAATTTTTACACAATATACAATAGTGAACCACTGTAGGTTAGTGAACAAAGCAGCAGCAAAATCAAACAATATAAAGGCAATAGTCTATTCTTTTTCTCTTGTAAGACTTTATAAAGCTAAGCAAAAGTTAAAATTTGCATAGACTATATTATGCAACCTAGAAATAACCACTTATATAATGAAAACACTACGCGAACTGGTACATTTTTAAAGGCTCCATTTATCTAGATGGTGCACTAATTAAAATAGTTCCTATTTAATTCCCAGGCAAAAAGAATTTTCCCTACAGAGCAGTACTGGCCTATAAACCAAATCTGAGTACATCAACTAGTATTGTTATTTTTATCATCATTTAAGCGGGCTTCATTCTTTTGGTTTAGCTAGTAAACTGTTCATTAAATTCAGGTAAGCAATATAACACAATGTTTCTACCACAAAATAAATCAAAGAGTTAAGATGTAAAAAGCATAGGTGGTAACAAAGATCTAACAAGAATAAAATAAATGATAGTACATTAAAATGATTTAAATTGGGTTACCATTTGCTAAAATTCCCAGGAACACAATTTGAAAATAACTTGACTGAAAAGATAGCATATCTTAGATAACTTCTCTGGTTAGATGTTACATATACCCTGTCCATCCAACAGCAGATATAAATAAACAACCCAAATGACCCTAGCTCACATTTTCTCTCTGTGACGGTATAGTTCTGTGTGTTACCTTGGCTATGCCATCATACATTTATCTAGGTTTTATTTCATCAAACACTTCAGATGTTGTTGTGAAGGTATTTTATAGAAATGGTTAACATCTATAATCAGTAATGGAGACTGTCCTCAATAATTTAACAGGCCTCAATCACTCCACAGGCCCAAACCGGCAAAAACTGAGGTTTCCCAGAAGAAAATGTAATTCTTTCTCAACAACGTCATGACAACTCATGTCCACGTTTGCTGACCTACCCTACAAACTTCAGACTTGCTAGCCTTCAGAATCCCATAAACCAATTCCTTTAAATAAACATAACCTAATGGATCTGTTTTTCTGGCGAATACTGACTGATACAACTTTTAGCGCTGAAAGTGAGGTGCTACTCTAACAAATACCTAAAAACATGGAAGTGACTTGAGAATTGCGTAATATGTAGGAGGTGGAAGAAAATTTAAGCATTTGACAGACAGGAAAACTAGATTGTCTTGAAAAGACTGCTGGTAGAAATTGGGAGAAAGACGTAAGAGCTCAGATGGAAATACAACTGGAAAGAAGCTTCTGTTGTCTTCGAGAATACACGTATCATTGTGGACAGAATGTTGGTTGATATATGAATGTTAAAGGAGGCCTCAGAAGGATATGAAAACATGTTATTATATACTACAGGAAAGACAGTCCTTGTTATAAAGCGGCAAACAGCTGGCTGAACTGTATGCCAGTGCTGGGTGGAAGGTGCAACTTCTAAGCAATGAACTTCAACATTTAGCTGAGGAAATCTGCAAGCAAAGTGTAGGAGGCTGCAGTTTCCTCTTCGCTGATTAGTAAAATGAGAGTTGAAGAGATAAACTAAAAAATGAACTATAAGCTAAATGGAACCAGACACACACAGGGAAGGAGGACATGGGATGATAGGTAGAGAATGGTCATGGAAAGAACTCGAAGTCTAAGCTAGTGGTTCGCAAACTTGGGTATGATTCAGAATATTAGGAGTCAGATGTTACTAGTCTGGGCGCCATCATTTTGAGAATCAATTAATTCCCAAGCCAATTAATTAATCCAGAAGCAACAATGACTGAGAACTGATATTACAAATGATCAAACTACTTAAGTTTGTTGGAATTCAGAGAGAGCTAAATGAAGGTAACAACCAGAGGAAACACTAAGTTTTATCACTACTTTCGTTTTCCATATAATGGTAGATAAAAATGTACAAGCATTATTCATTCCTCTACGCCTATATTAGAAATATCTTATTTTATATACTGTTAAGTCCTGAACTTCTATTAAAAAAGAGTAAAAACATAGTATGTTATCTTTCATATGAAATGATGAGAGTTTAAACCAACATCACATAGGAAATGAATTTGAGTTTTCTTAGGGATTCTGAAGAGTGGAGTAGAAGGAGATGTCGGACGTGCTGAGATGTGCTGATTTATGCCTCAGACTAGCATCTAACACCCCTGTCACCCAAACCAACTGCTACAAAGCTAGCTAACCATATATGGATATCAAACGCATAAACTGGATGTTGTATTCCAAAATCCATAACACATTTATAGTACTATAGAAATGAAATAGAAATTTATCTCATATTATAATTTTAGGGCAGAAAGAATGCTTTAACTCTATATTTGGCAAAAATAAATAAATAAATAAATAAAATAAAATGAAATTGCTGACTCTTTTATTAAAGCAAAATAATCCACACAGACGCTGACCATAAATACCTAGACATAGAGATACTAAGAATTCTTAAATTATGATGCTGTATTGCCTCATTTTGAATTTGCTAATACCAATAATTTTTTTAATGTGAAACTGAAATTTTACTCAGCAGTTAAAATTAAACAAATGATTACAATATGAAGAGCACCAAAAAACCAGAAGATGACCATACTCAAGCGTTCCCAGTAGAATTACTCTAAATGCATTTCTGCTCTCACTCATCTGAGGCTCATTTAACCTATAAAAAGCAAAGTTGAAACCATATGGTAGCAATGATAGTAATTTAACAGAATTCGAAATCCAAAATAAGACAAAGTTTATCTGAGGTTCCTGACAAACCTGTGTTTATCTTTAAGTCAGCAAATAAAAACAGCAACTAAATTACATCAACCTCAACCAAGAAGCTTAAATGGAGTACGATAAATGAACCTCCTGGAAGGATAATGCTGAGTGTCAACTTTACTGAATCCCAGTATTTGCTGAATGTTGAAATGACAAGTTTGAAAAACCTAGACTGGAAGTGGAAAGTATGGTTCTGAAATAAATGTTTAAGAGTGGACCTGACCAAGATGAAAAGTGAATTTTATATAGTCAGACTGCCTTAAGTACCAAATAACTGATTTTAACATTTGCCACTGCCACTTATTACCATTTATAGAGTTCTCACTTGTACAACATTTTTCATAGGCAATAACTCATTTTATTTTTAAGACTATAACACAGAGCAAAACTGTAATAGCCTGTTAAGAAGCTTAACCAGGTTTACCCAAATACTTATTAGGGGAACCTAGATCTAGAATCTTTACTTGCTAACTCCAACTCCACACATTTTCTCCTGAGATAATATTGGTTAGAAATACAGTAGTTCCCACTTATTCCTGATTTCATTCTCTGCAATTTCAGCTACCTGTGGTCAACCAAGGTCCAAAAATATTACAGTATTTTGAGACAGCAAGACCACATTCACATAACTTTTAATTATAGTATGTTGCTATGATTGTTCTATTTTAGTATTAGTTATCAGTCTTTTACTATGCGGAATTTATAAACTTTATCATAGGTATGCATGCCTATGAAGAAACATGGTATATATAGGGTTCAGTAACTCAGCAGCTGCAAGCATTCAAAGGGGTTCTTGGAGCGAATCCTCAAATAAGGGGAGACTACTTAAGCCACTACCTGAACATAATTTAAGTTTGCCTTAGAACATAATATTTAAAGCAAAGTGAGCAAAACCAAAATCAGAATCTAAGGAATACTAAGTTTAAAAAAAAAAAAAAAAGTTGTAAGGCCCAATCTAATAGTCAACTTCCTTGTCAATAAAATGATTTCTTACAGTTTGAAGATAAAATGACAATATTCTCCAGATCAGACATATCTGATTACTTGAAATCAGAGTACTGAGTTTGTTTATTTGATATTATAGAAATAGCAATGAATAGACTAAAAGAAAGTAAATGCTTTCAGTAAGAGTTAATGACAGCAGCATAAAATGTCCATCGAGGGCTTTTCTTAGAAAAAATGAAAAGGAGGGGAGGAAGCATACGTAAAACCACAGCATGCATTAAAGCACAAAGCTAATGTTGCCAGATAAATTAATTATGACCTAGATCTTTGTTTAAGAAAGCAGGTCAATGTTTGTTTTTTCAGGAGAAGTAGCCATGAAAAACTGAAATAAAGCTTTAGTTCTCTGGTAAATTCAATTACACGAACCACTGATATATCAGTGACAAGTGATAGTAACAAATGTATTAAATTTAAAATACTTATGGAAGCAATCAGAAGTATCATTGCATATAATTTAACAGTGCTCACTAATTGTAACAGTGAGCTTTCTTTATGAGGTGAACTGATAAATTTTTTTCACAAGAAATCTTTTTTCCAAGATGATTTTAGAAATTCTGCTTTATTATCATGACCAATTCAGAGCAACAGAGTTAACTGAAGAAAAGCCTAATCCATAATTCATAGTAAAGATTTATTTAGAATGATTATGTTGAACCAGATAATTTTTAATGAAAAAAAAAAAGACAAAATAATTTCAATAAAGATATGGGACACTCCGTTTGCAAACCAAATGCAGATAAATTATTTTTCAGCAAACAGAATGATGTAACAGTTTATTGTTATTTTTGCTTTTGTAATAGTTTTTTTAAAAATATTCTTCTTGGTATTGGGGGGATGGAGCTGGGTTAAGGAGATATATTCACAATCTTGTAAAGAGTGAATTTCTACAAAGAAACCAGAAACCCCCACTAAACATAATCTTAAAAAAATCACAAACTAATAAATGATTTATCTAATCCTTCATTGTATTTAAAAGCTGAAATTTAGAAAAACATAAAATATTAAAATTTTCCTTGAAAAACAGATCATAAACACCTTTCCTAATCCAATTTTCTGTGGTGACAACTGGAGTGTGCTCAATTTGGGTCAATGTATCTATAAAGCTTTGCAGCTGTGAGATGGGATCTAACTGACACCCATGACTGAAGTGGCAATCTTCCTTAAAATCAATCTTAACCTTGTTGGGTTAAAAACAAATAGAAAAATCCCTACCCGTTAAAAGAACAACAACAACAAAATCCTGTAAGTCTATCACTCATTTAACTCTAGCATTTTTATTATTTTCATTTCCAGGACTATTTACTAGTGAATTCACAAAAATGAGGCATTGAGTTCAGATGGGCCTCCCAACACTGATCAAGGGCTTTGTGTTTGGTGTGTTTGGTGTTCCTTCAACTGAACACTCAACTGGTACTTAGGACATGTGACATTTTAAATGAATGTGAATTATAAAAAACTAGCAGATTTTAAAAAAAGAACTTCTGCCAACCTCTTTATTTAGATTCAATGTACTGAAACAAATAATATACTAAGAAGCAAAAAAGAAACACCTACATTTTTTAATTGGAATTTTTTACATCAAGTAACACTACAGTTGTCTATCTTTCTATGAAAATAAGGAAGTTTTGTTTCAGTAGGCCAACCTGTGATGTTATTAATGTATGTATCTTTACACAGGCTACATAATTTCTTTTTCCATGATTGAATTATTACTTTAAGAAATGACCAATAACAGTATAGACTTAATTTAGGCAATTTTGTTTGAGTGAATAATGAAATGCGTTAGTGGAGCATTTTAGAAGAAGAAAGTTACAGTAATCATTAGCAGATGACATGGAAGGGAAACAGATTAAAGTAGCTGACCATGAAGGCTGTAGAGATAAAACAAGAATCAGCAAATGAAAACATTATATTCAGTCGTGTTTAAGTCCAACAACTTTCCTCATACCTTGGAAACTGTTATTTAAAGGAAAAAAAGAAAAGTAGTTTTGTAAATTTGAATGTGATGTTTTATTGAACCTTCCTGAGCCTGGTTCATCATAAAATGAGGGAACTAGAACATGCACTCCAAGACCCCTTGCATTTATAAAGGCTACAATTCAGTGCTTTTCTGCACAGACCTAACTAAGCTGATATTCAGTACACCCTAAACTAAATGAATATTTCTCATCATGAAATAGTGCGTAAACTGAATCCTCCATAGGGAAGATATGTTCCATGAAAGAAAACTTTCCATGAAAAAAATTTTAAAGATGCTCCTTTCTTAACATTTCTATAAATAAGCATCTATGCTATCCATAAACCTTGTTCTCTTTTTACCTAAAAATAGATGGCAACACAACAAAAACACAGTATATTAGCGCAGAATTTTCGGTTTAGAAACAAAAGCCAAAAACTACTTTGTTTGAGTCACTGTAAAAACTACAGGCAAAAAGGAATTTGCCTGGCTAGTTTTTGTTAAATAAAAATATTCCTCTCAGGAATGCTTTTTTTTTGACTTCCTTTATCCAAAAATTCTTTGGTCCAGTCATCTGAAGAAAGTTTTTTTCTAACTGTAATTACCAACTGTAAAAATGCTGTAAACTTTTATTATACCTTTTATTTATTTTTTTATTGTACTTTAGGGTCTGGGGTACATGTGCAGATCATGCAGGATTGTTGCATAGGTAAACACATGGCAATGAGGTTTGCTGCCTCCATCCTCCCGTCACCTACATCTGGCATTTTTCCACGTTATCCCTCCCCGACCTCTGCACCCACCTCCCACCGTGCTATCCCTCCCTTGGCCCCACCAATAGACCCCAGTGTGTGATGCTCCCCTCCCTGTGTCCCTGTGTTCTCATTGTTCAACAACCACCTATGAGTGAGAACATGTGGTGTTTGATTTTCTGTTCCTGTGTCAGTTTGCTGAGAATGATGGTTTCCAGATTCATCCATGTCCCTAAAAAGGGCACGACCTCATCGTTTTTTAAGGCTGCATAGTATTCCACGATGTATATGTGCCATATTTTCCTTGTCCAGTCTATCGTCAATGGGCATTTGAGTTGGTTCCAAGTCTTTGCTATTGTAAACAGTGCTGCAATGAGCATATGTGTGCATGTGCCTTTATAATAGAATGATTTATACTCCTTTGGGCATATGGGATTGCTGGGTCAAATGGAATTTCTATTTCTAGGTCCTTGAGGAAGCACCACACTGTCTTCTACAATGGTTGAACTACTTTACACTCCCACCAACAGTGTAAAGTGTTCCTATTTCTCCACATCCTCTCCAGCATCTGTTGTCTCCAGATTTTTTTAATGATCATCATTCTAACTGGCATGAGGTGGTTATCTCAATGTGGTTTTGATTTGCATTTCTTTAATAATCAGTGATGATGAGCATTTTTTCATACGTTCGTTGGCCTCATAAACGTCTTCTTTTAAAAAGTGTCTGTTCATATCCTTCTCCCACTTTTGGATGGGTTTTTTTTTCTTGTATATCTGTTTTAGTTCTTTGTAGATTCTGGATATTAGCCCTTTGTCAGATGGGTAGACTGCAAAAATTTTTTCCCATTCTGTTGGTTGCCAGTTCACTCTAATGATTGTTTCTTTTGCTGTATAGAAGCTCTGGAGTTTAATTAGGTCTTATTTGTCTATTTTGGCTTTTGTTGCCAATGTTTTTGGTGTTTTAGTCATGAAGTCCTTGCCTATGCCTATGTCCTGAATGGTTTTGGCTAGTTTTTCTTCTATGGCTTTTATGGTGTTTTTAAAATACCTTTTATTTCTAAAGCAATATGTTTTATATCTAAATTTAGAAATCATGTTTCAAAGCTACTCACTTAAAATGAAGATCTTTGAAAGTAAAATGGGTTTCAACAATTCCTGTAGTTTTCACTCTAGTTCTAAGAACATCTTGTTGAGTCGGGATATAATTTGGTTGAGCTATTCTGTCCAAGTCATTCAAATAGCTGAAAACATTAAACAAAACAACATGTTAGTAGTAAATACAGCCAATAAAGATCATCCAAAACAAAAATTAAAACACATTTCAATACATGCAATAATCTGAAAGCAATAAAAGGTTTAAAATTTCTGGGTAAAGATATAAACCAGTTTAAGCTTGTATCTTATATAACTCCAATGGAATAAAACTGTTTACACCTCTGCAACCACGAAGCTCTTTTAGTATTTTTAAATGTGTACTTTATTTCTTAGAGACAGTTATTAGTAATTCAAAGAAAAGAGACTAGCTTAAAAAAAAAACAACAAAAAACGAATGCACACTGTCAGTTTGTTTCTTAGATTCTTTATCACACTTTTTGGATATAGCACTGTGTTTATGATCCAGACATCACTCTTTTTTATTAAAGATTTTTAAAATCTTAATTTTGGGGCAAGCAGTGATGAAAACTCTACCCAAAGGCTGAATGAGAGTTTCTTTTCAACCAGTCTTAAGTTACATATGGGACAACAGCACATACTCCTTTACTACTCTGAAAATCAGTACACATTTTAGTCACTCATGTAATACTTTCTGCCACTGGTGCTATATATGTTGTGATATAAGAATGTAGTGGTATCATACCATTCAATGTCAGAGAATAAATTAATTTTTTGTCAAATTGTATGGTACAGTCAGTAATTCACAGAAAGTGCAGTATGGAGAGATTAATGTGGACCTAGGTGATTAAAGAAGGATTCATGGATAGTAAGGGGTATAAACAGAAACATAAATAACGGGATGGGCAAAAAGGAATGACATTGCCCCAGGAGAAGCTGTAAATCAGTATGGAGATGGGAACAGGTGCATGTTCTTTCTTGGAGAGTAAGGCCACTCATACGCTATATAGAGCCTTAAATAAGGAGTCTGGAATGAGTCCTAAGGTCAGCTGATATAGACAGTATCACCACAGTGTTTTTATTACCAGAACTATAAGGTGGCTGATAACGTAGAAATAAAAAAATGTTTTAGACAGTTTAGTGTATGTATGTGCTCATTATACTAAAATACATAGAGAGATGACAGCTTGAGTTACCTGTATTGTATTTACTGAATTTAAGAGAATCTTATTATCACATTGTTGATAATCCTCCAGTACTTTCTCTGTGCTTTTAATTCCAAATGTTTACTGTAAGAAAATCCAATTTAACAAATCAAACAAGCCATGGCAAGATTTTACTGCCTCTTTAAAATGATGAGCTACTCTTACTTAAAATGTACTCTGACTACTCACAGATTTCTTTGCTCAAAACTGCTATAGTTCAAAAAATCTCTAAAAATAATATTTTAGTAAGACAAAGAAGAAAAGCAGTCACTGTGAGAAACTCTGACTGTTTTAAATGATTACAAATATAAAGTGTGAACTTGTGGCTACTCAGTCCTAATGGGCAATTTGACTACATCTTACCATCCCTAGTCAAGAACTCATAAATCAAGATGCCCTCTAATCACTATGGAGAAAAATGTTTCTATGACTTTCTTCATTCCTAAAAAACAGCCACATTAGTGCCATCTTAAGGTCACAACCACTAGAAATAAAATAATGAAAAACCAAAGCAACGTATTTTTCATTTTGTAATTTTAATTTTTTTTCTTTGAGACATGGTCTTGCTCTGTCTCCCAGGTTGAAATGCAGTGGCAGAGACATGGCCCACTACAGCCTCAACCTTCTCGGGTTGGGCAATATTCCTGCCTCAGCCTCCCAAGTAGCTAGGACTACAGGCATGGACCAATATGCCTGGCTAAATTTTTTTTTTTTACTTTTTGTAGAGACAAGGTCTCAGTATGTTGCCCAGGCTGGTCTGGAATTCCTGAGCTCAAGTGATCCTCTCACCTCAGCATCCCAAAATGCTGGGATTAAAGGGCAGGAGCCACTATGCCTGGCCTACGTTTTTGTTAACTCATGTCCAAGTAGTGTGCACAGGAGAGAAGGTCTTGGACAAGAGACTGAGAGGGTCTGGAAGTTTTCCCACATGGTGAGAAAGAGAACTTCAATCTGTCATTCCCAAGTAGCACCCCTTAATTATTGAAAAAGCTCCTTTTGGTGAGCTCAACTCAAAACAGTCTTCTCATAATAGTGATTCCCGCTTAAATCTTTGCAGATGCTGGTGGTGTCAAAGCAAATATGGTTTAAGAATTGTGTTCTTCCTCTAAGTATTTTTTCTAATTTGTCTTCTAGCTTTTGTGATGTGTGGTTTATTAATTCATTCATTATTAAACAAGATCATATTGAGTGATAACTGTGTCAGGCTATGGGAATACAATATTAGGTAAAAACACATTACTGAATTTACAATATAATGGCAGAGACAGAAAACAATCAAATATTCACAACATAAACAGAAATAATCTCAAAATAAATGTAAAGCTGAAGAAAAAGTACATTGTATTAGGAGTATCTAAAACTGGAAAGCAAGGACCAACTCAGTGTCTCAAGGAATATCTCTTTGTATAGGGTATGATACTATTTGGAATATGATACATATTCTATGTGTATATGTTATATATATACATGTATAAACTGCATAGTATATCTGGTTAATGTATATTAGTGTAAAATGTTAAAATGTAGATTTTTTTATACAGGTTATAAAGTTTGACGTCAGTGATAAAATATTCATTATTTCTTACATAAACACACTAAATCACACAACATATGGGACCACGGTGTGCACCACCATGTCTGCTAATTTTTGTATTTTTTGTAGAGCTGAGTGTCTCGCTAAGCTGCCCAGGCTGGTCTTGAAGTTCTCAAGTGTTCTGCCCACCTTGTCCTCCCAAAGTGCTGGGATTATAAGCAATGAGCCACCTCACCCAGTCCCCCTGATTAGGTTTTATCACAACTTGCTTTGCAAACTTTCTGGGGCTACCACCTGAAAAATCAGGGCAGATTTTTCTTCCAAAAAACTGTACTTAAATATCTGGAAACAGTATCAAATACAACAGGGCACAGACACAATTGACAATTTTCATATACAGAGCTATTTTACTTAGTGAAAAATATCTTGGAGTCACCTTGCACGCCTTCAAAAAATCACTACTCACAGTACCTGTCATTGAACAAGTAGCGCTTCTCAGGCACTACTAGCACAATGAAAAGAACTCAAATCAGTTACACTCTCATTAAGATAGCTCAAAGTAAATTAGAAATACAACCCAATTCAGAGTTCCAATTACTTTCCTGACCATTCTGCATGTTTCAATTAGAGTTACATAGCATGAGTCTCGAGACACTATTGAACGTACAGGAAATATCATTGCTATCTATCTATCTACCTATACACACACACACAACACACACAGAGATAGATAAAGTTTTAAAATACTGTCATCTTGAATAACCTAAGTTGTACAAGAATGTGTCAGCCAATTCTGCAATAAAATTGACTTGGAGGTATATTTGATTTGCAAGTGATTATTCATGATAGTTTAGTTCTGAAGTTATGATTACTTACTATGCTGCAGAATCATTAAGCTGGTACTCTCGGGATCTGTTGAAACAGGCTTGTACACCACTATCTTTCCATAATCTCTTTATAACTCCAGCAAGTTCTGCAGTCATAAAGCCTTCTTCAGCAGCTCCAGCTAGCACGAAGAGTTGGCGCGCATCATCCTGAACATTCAAAGGCCATTTTTTTAAGTAAAAAGGGATATATTAGAGATTAAAAAGTACAAAGGAGGCCATTACAGAATTAAAAAAAAAAAAAGGCAAAAGTGAATTTCCTTGGTTTTTATTAAAGTGTCATTACTTTTTGTTCTCTAAGGCACCACTTAAAAACTGGCTTGACCAAAAGATAATCATATATCATACACCTATGTTTTATAGTGTTAGTAGTATCTGTCAGGGTACCTGGGAGCTGGAAGAATGACTAAGGTTCCAGCTCAGAAAGGGGACATTAACCAATTATCCACTAGTGGTTTGTTGTGTATTGAAGATGATCATTTTAGGGAAAACAGAAGTAGAACCTATCCTCCCTCCTCAAAATGTTTCTAAACTAAGAAACACAACTTTTAAAGATTAGAGATACATGAATTAAGTGTTAGTTTTCTTACATACTTTGTAGTTGCAAAAATAAATTCAGAGAAGGGGGATATGAATGTGGAGTGGGCAAGACCAGAAGCCTCGTTTCATAAAATGGTCTGAGATTTTCAGGAGATCTTCAAGTATAGACACATTAAAATCAGTGGGGCAGAAGTTGGGGACAGGTGTTTTGTTAATCCAGGCATAGAAAACAAAATAAGGACAGCTTTGGAGTAGAAATACTCATGATATACAGAGAGGAGAGTATGTAAAAATTCCTAAATGAAAAGATACTTTATATAAAGTTAATTAAACCTCGCTTAAAATTTGAGGCTACTCATATTTGGTTATTCTGATCCACAAGTAATCAACCACTTTAAATCAGTGTGTGGTCCAAGAGAAATATAATGTACACCACTATACAATCTACCTTTCCTAATAGCTACATTTTTTAAAAAAGCTTTTTTTTAAAGCTAGATGAAATGATTTTTAACAATATACATAACCTATGTATAAAAATATCAATTCATTTATATGTAATAAATATACAATTATTATATTTCACATTTTTCATACATATTACAAAACCACAGTAGATACATTTTAAGGACTCAATAGCCACATGTGGATAGTAGCTACCACACTGGATAATATAACTCCAGTTTCCAAGTAATAACACAGTTAATTAAAAACACAAAACAATAAACAAACAAAAAACCCAGATGTGAAGTTTCTTTCTTCACAGAGATTCTCCATAACTTGAGATGTGTAGCTTAAACTTAACTGGGTGGACAGTTCCTAATTTGTCTCAAGGGAAATTCTTCCGAAGTACTGTAGCAGATGCTTATAAAGTGATGGCACACATTATTATAACGGGTATAGAAGAGAAGCAGCACCTGGTGACACAGGCTAGCAGAGTGTACTAGCTGACAATATAAATTCATGCTGTTGCCAATTTGTGAAACATTTTCTTTTCAGCTGGAACCCATCATGAAAAATAATTAAGTCTCTCAGCATGAGAACATATTATTCAAGCATACGCTTCCCTTTTTAGCAAATCACAAGAGTAATGTATGCAAGCAAGCAACACGTGCATGATATCCTTAATAAACCTCACATAATATGGTTTCAAGTCATTCTTAGCACCATTAGCATAATTCCAGTAAACAATTATTCAATTACCCAAATTATTACCTATACATGAGAAATTTCTGAATCTGACCATTTTTATTTATTAAATTACATCAAACATAACTTATTTTAGAAAAGTACTTTTCGCTTAAGTAGGTTTTTAAATGAGCTTTCATTATGATATCTTAATTCAATTTCAATAAAGTTTTTTGACCAAAAAAAAAAAAAAAAAGACTAATGCCCTCCAGTATGGGGCATAAGGGCACATTCTTTTCAAACTTTCCAGGAATAGGTCTGAAGAAAAGACATAAGAAACTTTGGAAGCTGTAATTATAAACTGGATTCTGTGGCATTAAAAAAAAAAATGTTTCTTTTTCACAATTCCACATATAAGTGAGATGATGCAATATTTTTCTTTCTGTGTCTGGCTCATTTCACTAAGCATAATGGCCTCCAGGTCTCCCCCACCACCCGCCCCCCCCCCAAAAAAAAAACCCCACAGAAACTAAAATAGGTCAAGATCAAATATACAAAGAGAACAAACCAGCAGTTGTGGTTATGGGGTGGGGGAAGGGAGGAGGGAGGAGAAAGAGAAAATAGGGAGATATATTCAAAGGATACAAAGTAGCAGATATGCAGGATGACAAAGTCTAGAGAATAGAGACTGAAGTACAATAATGAGGACTATAGCTAATTAAAATGTACTGTATTAGAGATTTTTGTTAAATAGGTTTTAACTGCTCTTGTTGTAAAAAAAAAAAAAGTAATTATGATGGATATGTTAATTTGCTCCTCTGTAGTAACCATTTTACTATCTATTTGTATCTCATAACATCAAGTTGTAAAGCTCAAATAATTTTTTTAAGCCTCTTTTCTTTAAAAAAAACTTACTGAGATTATTCACTTCCACATCATTACCAGGACACTCAGGTGTGTCTGTAGGTGAACTTTTAAGCAATAAATCCGAGCAGGAAAACACAGCTGAAATTATTCTACCTAATCTTCTGCATAAAATGAACCCAAGGCACAGAGAGGTTAAGCAACTTATTTAAAGTTCCATGGCTAGTCACCCAATCATACAGGTGAGTCACTGGTTCATAAGTGGTCATTATCTAAAACAGGATAAATTTTAAAAATACAGAATGATGACAATGATTTTATCTTGCAATGGAATGAGGTCTTTGCAAAATTTATGAGAAAGAAAATTACTTAACATTTATAAACATAAATGTAAGTGTACCAAAATAGTGTGATACAGGGTAGAAAAAGAATAGGTATTACTTAAGACTGGAGTTTGGTCAGGAGAATTACAGGTTAATAAAGCAGTTTACCGGAAGTCTTTGTGGTATTGAAAAGAAAGAAACATTATTTGCCAGGCAATTATTTGACAGAAAAACTCTTTGGATGTAGCAAAGCTAAAATATTTTCAAATTACTAAGAGCTAAATAAAAATAAGATGATCTAGAGAATGGAAATTCCAGTTCATATAACTGTGTGCTCTGAGAACTCAGAAAGGAGCTATGAAACAATATTTTGTCAAGAGACAAATAATAAGTCCTCATTCCAAGCAGTGGTCAGGGAATATCTGGCATGCTATACTTATTTAGTGACTACATGTTTTATTTAAAGCTGTCACCCACTTTATGAGAATTCAGAAGAGTATGCCTAGGATAGGAAGAGGAGACTTTGAGGGAGCATGATGGCTAGCATCTGACATAATCAAATGGTAAGAAAGAACAGAATTCACGTTTAGGCACAGGGCAGAAAAAGGAGCATTCTTAGAGCAAAAGACATCAGATTTCATCTCAATAAGAGGAATATTTTTTTTTTAACAATCAAAGCCACCTAAAAAACAAAAGAGGGAAGGTAAATGAGAGACTGAGGTTTTAAAGCAAAGGTCAGATAACTAATGTAATACAGCAGACAGAATTTATGTATGAGGTTAAGAGTTTAAATTTAAAAACATCAGCAAGCCCTCCTAAAATAGGGGCTAAATAATATGGTAAGGAGTGTTGAAAATAGTGATACCTTTGAAATTTTGGTCATAGTGATAATATATATTTATGGCATAATTAATATATGTATGGAAATTCTGTTTCAGTGGTTTAGTTTATTTCATTAATAACATTAGCCAATAATATGACAGCATACAATGTGAACTTATATGTTTTATCTACTATATTTCTATAGCATGTTTTATATAACTCCTATACATTTAAGTGAGCTACATTGCTCTTACCAAAATTAGCATACCCTTAAGGAAATCATAAGAACTTTAGTGGATTCATCACTCCATGGCACATGGCACCAATCTCAGTTGTTAAAGAGTTGCTTTAAGAAATACATAAATGTAAAATACATTTTTTTTTTTCTAAAAGCACAAATGTAATCAAAGTAAGAATGACTTAAGGCAATGAAATAGGAAGTCATTTTTCTTTTTTCCCCATAAGAACTATTAAAAGGGGGGAAAGCCTAAAATAAAAAGTTAATTTTAACTAAAATGCAGAAATTTTTGGCTAATTGCAGTGAATTTAGCATGAAGTATGAGTTTCATTAAGTCAAGAAGGGAAATTATCGATAAACATATACATATTTATCTTATACATGTATAGATGTATTTTTTCAAATTGGTAAAGCGGAGAAATACTGCATTTGAGTGTTCTTTGTATTGACAAGAGAACTTGTCAAAAGGGATAAGGAATGTGAGATAAGTGAAATGAGAGTAGAAATATACTGTGCTAGAAGCACACATTGATTTCAATGGTAGCTAACATGATTTGCCACATATTTATCAGTATTTCTCAGAATCAAAACAAAACCGTCAGTTTCTTCATCTTAGTTTTCAAACATAAACCAGACTACTACTGTAAATGATTCAAACATTCATGTGGAAAAAGCAAGTAGAAGTAACTAGGAACATTTTGAAAAAGACTGGGAGCACAGGGATGATATTATCAAGTATTAAAAGCCTACAATATGTACAACAGTTTACTATGAAGGCAGATCCATAGGGAAAAAAGATCCCAAATCTGAACTCATTACATGATAAATGTGGTAAAATAAATCAGTCAGAAAAGATACAATTCATCCAGTAACACTGGTGGTAATTAGATAGCCAACTGAAGAGAAATAAAATAATGTACATCCTTACTCCATAAATACGACAAAACATGCTTCAGACAGATTCAAAAACAAACACATAAACAAATATTAAAATTCACTCCCTTGAAATTCCTCTTGCTTTAAAAAAGAGGGTCAATACTTGGTAAATCTTTTGTTGGGAGAAGATGCTCTACATTTAAACACAATGGAAGAAGTAACAGGAAGATTTAAATTATTTTTAAATATAGTATTAACATTAATGGCAGTTAAGTAAAATGGGACTTACTAAACATTTTTATTAGTGGACAAAGGGTCAGTACGTATGTACATATGAAAAGTAAACAGATCGTCAAAACACAAGATTCCAAGTGAATGAATAAAGTGCAAAAGCCACGTAGAGAAATAAAAATATAATCAATAGACATAGAAAACTGTTCAACTAAATTAAAATGGAAAATTCAAATTAAACCAATATACGATTTACTAACAACAAATTAGCAAAGATTTTTAAAATACAAGACTCCTAAATTTTGGCTGCCCAGAGTGCTAAGAAAAGGCATTCCAAAAATTGCTGCAAGGAAGGTAAACTGATACAACCTTTCTAAAAAACAATCTAGTAAATCTGGCAGACAGACAGGGACAAACTAACTAATGAAAGTAAATAACAAAGTTGTTGGAACAGAAAAGTGGCCATCACCAGGAGCACATATGAGGCTTGGGGGGAGAGTTATTTAAGTCAATTTAAGATAAGGTTTCTTACCCCTCATAGCCTTAAGTATTCTAAATAAGTGCTTCTCAAACTGTGATGAACAACCAGTGTCATGCTTTATTTCATTTTCATTTGTTTCCAATCTATTTCATAATACTAGTAGAAAAATAAAATTAAATGACATACAAAATATAAATTTGTATTTTTAAAACTACCTAAGTTAACATATAAATTAGTCTGTCAATTGCTATAAACTCAATGCTTACATTGTATATCCATTTTGTGCACATGCTTGTGGACAGGCACTGGTCCATGGATCACATTTTAAGCAGCACTCCTCTATGTGACAGTGCCTGAACAGGCTAATAGGCCCCTATGTAAAGCATCTAAAATTTTACTTCATTAGAAACATAATCACCTAAATTATCAATATGTTACCATTCACAGACTATCCTCATTCTGTGAACGTTCTGAAATGATATTAGGCATAAATGTGATTGCCTTATGCCAGCCTTGAAAACAATGTTGTTTCTTCTCATTTTAAATAACTAGTGTGTAATCTGATTTGCATATCTGGTAACTGTCAAATATGAAGCAAACCACAGGAAATTAGTAGCCACTTCTTAAGATTTTACATCTTCTTACTCAATTCTTCCCAAATCAACCTAAATACTAAGATGTAATCCCAACCAAATCAACACGCTGTTTTGGTTTGTTGTGTTTCAACAGGGTTGTGGGAGAATTAAATTGGCTCTCAAGTTCATCTGGGAGAGAAATCATGATGGCCTTGATATCGGGTAAAAGAACAACAAAATGAAATGGGGTGCATTTACTCTATCAAATGCCAATTAATCCATGAAACCATGGAAATTAAAATAATGTGATTCTCACAAGAATAACAGTAGTGTAATAATAATTATAAAAGCAGCAAGGCTGGGTGCAGTGGCTCACGCCTATAATCCCAGCACTTTGGGAGGTGAAGGCAGGTGGACCACCTGAGATTCCAGAATTCAAGACCAGCCTGGCCAACATGCTGAAACCCCATCTCTATTAAAAATATGAAAAATCAGCCAGGCATGGTGGCGTGTACCTGTAATCTCAGCTACTAGGGAGACTGAGGCAGGAGAATCGCTTGAACCAGGAGGCAGAGGTTGCAGTAAGCCAAGATCATGCCACTGCACTCCAGCCTGGGCAACAAGACCAAAACTCTACCTCAAAAAACAAACAAAAAAAGCAAAAGACAACAATAGCAGCAACAGACATTTACTGAGCATGTATTATGACCAAGGCATGTGGTAAGTGCTTAATATTCATAATGTCATTATTCTTCAAAGCCCTACAACATAGATGTTACCATTATTTCCCTTGTATTATAAGGAGGCAAGCTTAGGGAGGTTAAATAGCTTAGTAAATGACAGATGTGGGGAAAAAGAATACATCAATAGAAATAAAAACTGGAGTCCAGAAACATACCCAATGTAATAATAAGGGTAGCAATTTCAAGTCGCTAAGAAATAGACTGATTATTTAATATTGAATAAATGACTGTTTGGCAAAAGACGATCGTATTGTAAAATATACTTAGATCCTACCTAGCAACAAACACAAATAACATTTAAAGGTGTGTGAAGAGAGAAGTATAAAGAATAAAACTACAAACATTCTAAAAAAAATAAGAGAAGTTAAAAAAATTATAAGGTGAAGAATGCCATTCTAATAAGACACACAATACAGAAGTCAGAATAGACGATAAAAAATCTTAACAGTTCTATAATGAGTACTATTTCAAAAATTAAAAAAAACATGCTAGGCAAAGTGTTTGCAAGAGGCAAAGAAGGGTTAATATTCGTAATACTTAAAGAGAATCAATGTGAAAAGTAATTGAACAGAAATGAGTAAAAACTAAGAGTTCACAGAAAAAATACAAATGAACAAAATGTGTTATAATAATTCTCAAATTCATTAAAAATCAGAAAGAAAAACTAGAAAAAGACAATACTTCTCATTTATCAGATGTTAAAAATTGAAATGTTGATAACATCTAAGTTGGTGAGACTGTGGTACAACAGGCACTGCTGAATGGTTAGGAAACAGGTAATTCATGTTGCTTTTCTTTGGAAAGCAAACCTGTGGTACTTATCAAAATTCAGTATCCGGTTATCCTTCAACTCAGGATTAGATTTCCAGAAACAGAAATACATTCAGACTTCTTTTGAATATACTATTCGTGGCTGGGTACAGTTGCTCACACCTGTAATCCCAGTACTTTGGGAGGCCAAGGCAGGCTGATCACTTGAGGCCAGGAGCTCAAGACCAGCATGGCCAACACAGTAAAACCTCATCTCTACTAAAAATACAAAAATTAACCAGCTGTGGCAGCACACATCCATGGTCCCAGCTACTTGGGAAGCTGAGGGATGAGAATTGCTTGAATCCGGAAAGCAGAGGTTGCAGTGAGCTGAGACTGTACCACTGTACTCCAGCCTGGGCTAGAGACTGACACTCTGTCTCAAAAAATAAATTAAAAAAAAAATAATAATAATATACTGTTTCTTATTCCTAGAATGCTTTTTCTGTTTTTGCCTAGAAAACCCTTATTCATGTTTCAACACTCAGTTCCAGTGTCCCTTCCTCATGACCAGGCCATGTTTAATTCATCTTTGTATTCCTCGGTACAACTGCAAAAGCCCAGTAGTTTTGAAAGTTTATATAAAGACAGGCAACACAAAACATGGAGTAGACCAATGAGAAGCAATGGGAGGACATGAGGCATTTGTGTGAATGAGTTAATGATGATGGCTAAAGCTAACAGAAGTAATAATCTGAAGGGAGGAAGAAGACGGTTATTGAAGTATCGCTAGAGAGGGTCTAAAAAGGGTGGGTCAAACCAGCAATAGAGAAACAAACACGAGGAAAGCAGGTTCAAAGATTCCAAAGCATCAAAACGGTGGTTAAAAAAAAAAAAAAAAAAAAAAAAAAAAAAAAAAAAAAAAAAAAAAAAAAAAAAAAAAAAAAAGTAAAAAAAAAAAAAAAAAAAAAAAAGAGCTTGAGAGTAGTTATTTCTAGTCTTGAAACTATGCCCAAGTTACGTTTAAAAAAAGAAAGAGAAATGAAAACATTCCTTGAAAGAAAAACTTGAAAATAAAAAGAACTCATGAGAAGTTGTTTGTATTGACCCTTCATGATCTCCTAAAATGGAGGCTACAACACTTTTTACTTTTATAAGCACATAAAAGATCCAAATGCAGAATGCTGTATATGTGAATTCGGTAAAAGATTTAAATTACTATAATCAGAATTGGTGTAGGGTACAATTTTCAAGAATTGTTTTGCCAATTTAAGAGTGGTTCCCTACTGTACAGTCTTTTAAACAAAGATTAAAAAGGCTTAGTATGATTAGCATTTCTAAGTCGATTTCAACATTATTTTCAATAATAATTTATTACGTTCTTTTAAAATCTTTTCTGAAATAAGATTAGATCATCTCAAGAATATATGTTGCTTAAAAATCACTCTGTAATTTATGCATTTATCATTTATTCATTCAACAAATGCTTTCTGAGTTCAAAGTCTGCCAAATGAATAAATGATCAATGTATAAATTATTTAAAATGATATTGAAATCTACTTGAAAAATTTAATTGACACTAAGGTTTTTAAAAAAGTTTAAAAAACAGAAATTAAAATGGCTAAGAGAATTTTTAAAGTAACATTTTAAAAACTGGACTTATTTTTACAGATTTTTCCAATATGTATTCCCTAATGTTGCTTTCATTCATTTTTCTTCCCTATTAAACATGAATTGAACCTTAAAAAATAAAATCTAGCAGATATTAAGAAAAAAAGAAAAATCTATAGTCTCTATACACAAAGTCTTCATGGTATTAGTAGAGAGACAGCATGGATACTGAACACACAGAAATAGAAAGAAACTATAAAAACAGATACTAGTAAAAATAATATATCTACTAGAAATAAATAGATTAAGCAATCAAACAGAAGATAATAGAAAAAAAGCAAAAGAAAGTACCTTATGGATTGGATCTGGGCTGCTTCCAATCCAACTGAAACAAGTTACCAGGCCAAATGAGGAGGCATAGGCATAGTGCCTTGGTTACCATGAGCTGTATGGCAATCTCTGTATCGTGTAATTTCCTGGGTGCTAGTTTCTTTCTTGGCAAAATAAAGAGTTAGAACTAGATTGTCTCCAAAAATCTCTTTTAGGTCTCAAATTTTGATACATGGTTTTTAATAGCCGATATTTTCTATTCCAAAGATAAGCAAACTTTTACTTTGTTTTCATTATTCGAGATTAAACTGCTTTTCAGTCTAGGCATGAATACAAATAACTAGATCACTTGAATATTCCAAATTACAGAAACAGATTTTGAAGAGGGCCAGTGTAAGCAGTTCACCCAGTACCAAAAATTGTTATGGGAATACAGGAGTACCCAACACAGCATGCTACAAAGAAAAAACACTGTGGTGATTATATTTAGTTGGTCCAAATTATCTAATGGATAAGGAAAGCATAAAGGAGAGATTACACGATCCTGTATAGTTTTACTTCACTCACTTCTAACGCTCCTGATTTCACTTACTTCTATCCTTTTGATTCCTTTTATAAAATGGTCCTGATAGTTGACAAGACTATGTTACGTAGTATGGTATTAGCATACAATTTATTCTGTTTAATCATCAGGTCTGCTCCAACAAATTTAGTAACTTACCGCCCGGGCTGAGTCACCAAAGTCTATCTTCAACCTCCCCATGGCCCTAATGATAGCAATAATTGACTGGATGGTGTTACTGTAGACCACTGCTTTGTATTGTTTACACTCCTCTTCTGAATAACCAGCTTCATGGATAATTCTAATGTGACAAAAGGGAAAAAAAAAGAACATTTGCTTCCTTTGGTAGAAGGGTACACTTAAACATAAACAGCAAACTTAATGATTAAATCTACTTACTTCATCTGCTTCACAATTGTACTTTTACCAGATTCACCAGCACCTAAAAAATAAAACATAAAAGATTTCTAACGTCATCATAATCACTTAAGTATATTCAACTCTCAACATACACACACCCAGTCTCTCTGTGTGTCTATCTTTTAGAGCTGAATTTTTATACTAAAAATGAGGTATAAGGCAGTAAATATGTAGGATAAGTATCAAGATCTAACATACAACATGAGATATTATCTCATGTTGTAGTTAGTAATACTGTATAAACTCAGGATTTTTGCTAAGAGTAGATGACAGCTGTTCTAGCCACAGGCGACAAACAGGTAACCCTATAAAATGATGTTTATGTTCATTTGTCTCACTATAGTAACCACATTGATATGTATTTTGTAACATCATGTTGTATACTTTAAATACACAAAATACAATTTACTTTAAAACAAATAAAATGAGCTTCACTGGTTTCCAAACACATAGAAAAGTTCTGGGAAATAAGTCTGCTCTACCTATTATTGCATATACTTATTCAAGTCAATAAACTTAAAGGAAAAAAACATGCTTCTACTGTTGTTTGTATGTGTTCTCTAAAGCATTAAAAAAAATTCAGTCTTCTCTAAGTTAAACCTGTACAATTTGTTTTAAGAATCTGCTCCCCACTGGAAGATGTTTAACTGCCTGACCAATTATCTTAATTTTAACCTTTGGCTCTTGTGAAATAGGCAGCAGTGGCACCAGGAAGCCACATGAAAAACTATTTTAAAATAACAGATGTTCAAATAGCTATGTCTCATGCAATATGTGTTCGATCACTACTATTAAAAGCCTAATACAGAACCAACATAAATCGCTAGCACTGAGGATTCAATGTTGTGCTGGACTTAATAAAAAAATGTTTTTTCATCTTCATTGTCATGTAAGTCATAAGGCCAGGAGCCATTCTCAAAATTCTTCTTCACTCTCTGTGTATGCAGGGTCTCCTCATGATTTGAGTTCCTAGTGCTATGCTATCCTAACATGAAAATACTACTAAGGAAATGACCACTTATAAAATCAGGGCCTTCTTAAATACCCTTTCTACTTAACAACAGCTGCTATCTTTATACCAAAGTGGTTCAGATATTTGTCAGGCTTCCCTCCCTTGACTGCTGGATATTGAGAACATGGAGCACAAGAAACAAGACATGGAAGATATGACAAGTCTATTATTTGGCTTCACATATTCTTTGTCCACTACTACAATATCCTGGAGGAATTTATGACTGTTTGAGAGACAGGGGCCAGGATTTTCATTACATTTTCATTTCATTTTAGGCTCCATATTCCCATTTTCCCTGGGCCATTCCTACAGAGTTTTATGTTCAGCATTAGAGAACAACTTACAGTTCCAGAAACACCCATTGCTACTCATGCCACACATCTTCAAACACTGTTTCCCCTGTCAAAATGCAATTTGTTCTGGTCTTCCCACCCTGGTGATTCTCTATCAACCATCAAACTTATCTCCTTTGTGGACGTCTCCTTATCCACTCTGCATGGGACTCCTGCTGCCTCTCACTTTGCACATGTTTGCATTTGAATTCTCAGAAGCTAGTTTGTGCTATACACAAAATCAACCAACCAGAAATGTACTTGAATTTATTTAAGCTATTTCTGACTGATACAATTGATGGTCAAATCTCTGGGCTTTATCTTTCCCTTTACCTCTTTCCCTTTTCAGACAGACAGACACACAGACACACAGACACAGATACACACAGACACACACACATACACATCATCATCAGAGGCATCTGAAAAGAGGTCATAATTAAATGGCCTATTTGAAAATCTTAGGGTAAAACTTCCTAAATTTTACTTATGGTTTGATATTCAAGAAATTTTCCCAAAATACCCTCACACTGAATAGAAAAGCAGGCACTGAATAAACAATAAAGGCATTCTTCATTTACAGACAGCCTTTGAATCTTTCAGGGTATCTGCCAATAAAAACAATTCCAAGATAAACAACCCATTATTTATTAATCAACAACAGCGTGCTTGGCTCCATGAAAAGCAAAATTGCAGGCATTCTGGCTCACACATTTCTCTAATCCAGGGGCGGTCCACCCAAGTAATACAACCTAGGCAGTTTCCCGCAGGGCTGTCTTTAAGAAACCACTCTGGGCTTCTAGAGTACTGCAAGTTAAGTCAGCAGCTGCCATGCTGTGATGATGGGACACTCTAGGTCTCAGGATTTATGCATGGGGGTGGTGATTCCACAGGTATAGTGAGCTTTGATGAATAGCAACCTACGGTCCATTCCATTAGTGAAACAACTCAAAAGCCCAGAGAAAGGTTCAAGTGATGTAAGCTCGTGAGTTTTGAGATCCACAAAAGAAAGAAAATCGGAAATCGTAAAGAATAAGATTGTTTCCAGTTAATATGTACAAATGAGAATGTTTAGGCCTTAACAAGAAAAAAACAAATTTTCCTGATGTTTGACATTATCTCTACATTCTAATTCACTTTTTATCCCTTCAAATAAATGGTGACATGGGACACTTAGCTTACTTTGCATTGCACATCCAGTCAATGGTTTGTGGTTCAAAAAAATCCTGAAATCTCTTTAACATTAAAGAGTGGGGATGGCGGTCTTATTAACTGGATTTGTACTTTCTTTACTAGTCACAAAATACTCTTTGTGGAATAGATATCTGCAGGCAGAAATTTTGCAAAAACCTTTCAAAGCTTAGCAATTTACATAATTAGTTTTCAACTCTCACTTTCATACAGGGTCTCTTAACAGGAAAATTACAAATGCCACGTGGTTAAGGTTTCAACATTCTGAACACTGGTATTTTCTCCATACAGTATACAGGAAAGAGTAAATAGCTGTTCTCTACAAATCTCAGGCAGCACAGTTAATTCTGGGAGGCTGGTAGTGTAATGCTGCACATCATTGCCTGATGTGCATGCCAAGTCAATATGCTGAGACCCTGGGCTGCAGTAGAGAAAAGGTTTAATCGCAGTAAGGCCACCGAACAGAGATGCAGGAAATCTCAAACCCATCTGCCTGAGGAGTTTGGGGCTACAGTTTTTAAGGGTTTTGGAGTGGGCTGAAGTGTACGGAACGTTGACTGGTCAACAAATTCAGGGTAAAGTCATAGGACAAGGAGATCAAGAAATTCTCAGGCTGATTCGGTTCTTCTGTGAGGGTCTTTAAACTGGATGGCCTCAGCTGTTAACCTGAAATTCAGGATCTACTTAAATAACTCTTCCAAAAAAGCCTCACTATTCTAACATCAGAGATCCAATCTAAGGCCAGAAATACTATCTATAGGAACAATGGGGATGCAAATAATATCCAGTGTTATGTGATGTTCAGTTACAAGGAAGTGGGTCAAAGTACAGCCTGATTAATGCTTAATTATAACTATATTTCTGCCCATAATTCTTGTTAACCTTGTGAAGATGCTTCAGCAGGAAGCAATATTGTAAAGGAAAAAATGGGGTTGGGGGGTAAATTTTTTCCAGCAGTACTCAGTTAAGTTGCTGTTACTTTTCACTTAAATACAGGGTGGGATGAAAAGTGCTGCCATCTACCAAGAGCAACTTCAAGAAGAAACAGAAATCTGTAACATGTGTCAGTAAGAAAGATCAAAGGGCGTGACCACTTGTAGTCACAAGTCCTCACTGGTCAAGGTGGCTAACTGGCCCACAAAGGAACTGTCAATAAGCTAATCACTATGGAGTGAATGAGAGTTTAGATGAGAGAATGTGACTCAGAAGGCTGAGAATGTGTGTGCCATGGTTATGGTTGGCCAGTGGCTATAAAGCCAAAGTTGTGATGTTACAGTAGGTAGCTAGTCAGGCATGAGCAGGGCAGGAAGGGGCTACTCCTGACCAGGCATGTCAGGCGACCATCAGGTGATGGTCAGGAGGTTAACTGTCTAAAATAGTAATTGGTCACAGCCAGTGAAAGGGAGAGGCAGTCTCCCCACAGACAGAAAAAACCTGCAACTGATCATCAGCAGCTTCTCAATAAGATCTCAGGAGACGGGTGAGTGAGCTCAAGCATGCACATTAAGAGTCAAAATGGCGGAGTTTAACTGGTATATGACCTTCCTCTAGGAATGCTAGGCTGGTAAGGGAAGAGTGTCTCAAGTGAGCATGAGGGACTGTGTTAAGGCAAAAAACTTATCTTTCCGAGTCCACAAGGGGCGTGGTTTCAAAGGCAAGAGGTTCCTAGCGCCAGGCCTCCATCCTAGAGTTCTTTGTGACTTTCCTGTGTGAGGGCTAGGTGAAAAATCCAGGTGTGCTCCTTTATTTAAAAAGCCAAAAGCTCTGGGAGGAGGAGGTTCTGTAGCCAATCCAGTATCAAAGCCAAAGATCAATCACTCCAGTGAAAGTTTGAAAAAACTCCTCTCATTGGACGAGAACATAAATGGGGTGGGAATAACTCCAAGGTTAATAACTCCAAGGGCCCCCCCAGCCCCCCACTGCTCCTTACCTATACAGATTCCTCCCTTGGATTCCCTCCCACGGCAGCAGGGGAGCTCTCTCTCCTCTCTCTCTCTCACTCTCTCTGCCTAATAAATCACTTCTCTGCTAAAGTCTTTGGGTCCACGGTATTTATTCAGACGGTAAGCTCAGCACACCTCCGGGGCCCCTTCCCCATTCCTGGGGTAAGAGAGGTCAAGGACCTGGGCACAAGAGATTGGAGAAACTGGGAGCATCTTTGCGATGCCCCGCTCCCTCCCCCTGGCTACAAGCATGCATGTGTACAACACCAGTAAACACACTACCCAGGCTCCTGTCCCAAGCACTAGGAAGCCACTGTGCATGAACAGCCCACCCCAAAGGAAGAATCAGGGGAGAAGGGACACAATACCCCAAAAGTGCACCAATGTATAAAACCCCAAGTCAAAAGGTCAGACTGCACATGAGCCTTTCAAGTCACCTGCTTGGACCTCTTCCAGGTGTACATTCCTTCCTTTTGTTCCTGCTCTAAAGCTTTTTAATAAACTTTCATTTCTGCTCTAAAAGTTGTTCAGTTCCTCCTTCTACCTTATGCCCCTTGGCCAAATTCTTTCTTCTCAGGAGGCAAGAAATGAGGTTGCTGCAGATGCATTGGATTCACCACTGGTAACAGGGACGCAGAGGGGTCCTCCCTACTCTGCCCTCCGCCTGCTGGTCTCCTTTAAGGAGGAAGTGGCTAACGAAAAACTGCACCTCTGAGAGCAAATATGGAGCCCAGCAAATAAGACTGTGCTGAGGGCAAAGGAACACCACTACAGTAACACCGGGGAGAGAACTCACCAGTAGCTTGGGGTCTCAAACATACAGCAGCCTACTGGCAGGATCCAACAAAGGAAAATGCATCAAGTCAGAATAAGAAAAAGATGGGAGGAAGAGCAAAAAACGAAAAACCAATCGATCTAAGATAACCCTTTGTTAGATTCTAATTCTCTAAACAAAGTTACGTAATTACCGCTATCAATGTGACAGTCAAACAATGTCCACCTCTGATTTGGCTGGGGGTAGCACAGGAAATTTTAGTTTTATCTGCCGGCAATATTTAAAACAAAACAAACAAAACACACTTCTGATCTCAGAAACAAGCATCTTTTTTTTTTTTTTT
>NW_016107341.1:6918802-6971502 GCF_001604975.1 Cebus imitator
TTTTAGTAGAGACGGGGTTTCACCATGTTGACCAGGATGGTCTCGATCTATTGACCTTGTGATCCACCCGCCTCGGCCTCCCAAAGTGCTGGGATTACAGGCTTGAGCCACCGCACCCGGCTAGCCAAGTTCTCTTATGCTGCAGTCCTCATACCACTACTCTCCTTTTATGAAATCCTAATATTTCTGTCGAATTTAACAATTTAAAATGTTAACATTGAATAAAACTAAACTATACTTTAGTTTCAAATGAAATAAAACTAAATTACAAATGCATTTAAAATCCATTCTGTTTATAATGCTACTGTAAGATTAACAAGATCAAGGTCCTTATATGTAAGACAGAAGCAGATAAAGTGGGTGCAAGGGCAAATAGAAATTAAAAATAAAATGTTCAATTCTCCCTGTTGAAAGGAAAAACATTTCCCTCCCTTTTTCTTAGAGCATTCACTTTAGAAAATTGTAATTGGAAATACTTCTCCCTCTCTTTGAAATGTATATAATATATTCTTTTGAAAACTAAATAGGCCTTTCGCCAGCTTTATGACTCAGGAATGTCTTTCTCAAGAACCTCGGAGCCATCTCTTTGAAATGCAAATATCCAGGGAGATAGCATCCCTATTTCCCAGTTTCTATGTCAGGGTAGGAACTAGGCTTCCATGGGCACCTTGCTCCAAGATGCAAAACTACCTACTGTATTAAAGATAAAAGTTTCATGTTCTCCTGTGAATAAGGCCAATTAGCTAATGTGATGGTCATCCCAATTACCATAGTAAAGGTATGGTAAGCTGTGCATGACAAAGATGCTTTGAAGTCCTCTTACTTGAGGACTTACTGTTTATCATGTAATGGGTTGAACAGGCTTCAATGTATAAAGGGGTAAGGGTCTTCCTTAGTCTTTACAATCTCTTAGCAGATGTACATCACAATCTGGTTTAATGCTTATTTAATAATGAAAGTATTTTCTTTCTCTGCTATTTTGTAAAGAGGATTTCTGGGTTGGGAAAAGGTTTTGTTTTTAATTATCATTCCTCAAGAGGAGCAATTATCTAAAAATCTTTTATATTTCATTCTAAGAAGCTCTGAACTTATATTTAAATAAATATTTACATATATATGGGAAATATCTGACATTCTAGGATAAAGGAATAATTTAATTATGACTGTAAACATTAAAATCAAAAATCTAGAGCTTCAAAATGACCCACTTTCCCCAATCTTAATTCCATATAAAACTATACACTGAGCCATACACTTCTGAAATAGGCATCATACTATTATAATGAGTAAGAATGTATGTACATAAAGAAAATGAAATCAGTATATTGACGAAGTATGTTCACAGCAGCATTATTCACAATAGCCAACTTATTAAATCAATCTAAATTGTCAAGGGATGAATAAAGAAAATGTGTATAGATACACAATGAAATACTATTCACCCTTAAAAAAGAAATCCTGTCATTTGTGATAGCATGGGTAAACCTGGACAAACACCATATAATCTCACTGATACAGTACATGTAGAATCTAATAAAGTCAAACTCATAGAAACAGCATAGAACTGTGATTACCAGGGGGGATTAGTTGGGGAACTGAAGGGGAGGAAGGGAGATGTGGTCAAAGGATACAAAGTTTTAGTTAGGATAAATAAATTGCAGAGATCCTCTGCACATCATGGTGACAACAGTTAATAACAACATATTGTATTCTTGAAAATTGCTAACAGAAGTCTATATTAACTGTGCAATAACATGATGTCTAAAAAGTGTACATACCTTAATAAAAAATACTTTATTGCTAAAACATGTTAACAATCATCTGAGCCTTCAGTGAGTCATGACCTTCTGCTGTAGAAGGGTCCTGCCTCCATGATGATGGCTGCCAACTGATCAGGCTAATGGTGAAAGTTGAGGTGGCTATGACACTTTCTTAATGTAATAAAGTCTGCTGCATTTCAAGAAAGATTTTTCTGCAGCATGTGATGCTCTTTGAATAACATTTTATGCACAGCAGCTGAACTTCTTTCAAAATTGTATCCAAACCTCTAAAACCCTGCCACTCCTTTTAATCAACTAAGTTTATGTAAGATTCTAAATACTTTGATGTCATTTCAACAATGTTCATAGCATCTTCACCAGGAGAAGACTCCATCTCAAGAAACCATTTTCTTTGTTCATCCATGAGAAGCAATTCTCCTTCCTTAAAGTTTTCTCATAAGATTGCAGCAAATCGTTCACATCTTCAGGCTCCACTTCTAATTCTAGTTCTTTTGTTATTTCCACCACAACTGTAGCTCCTTCCTCTACCAAAGTCCTAACCCCCTCAGTCATCCATGAGAGTTAGAATGAACCCAGGCATTCTTTCAAATGCCTGTTAATGTTAATATTCTGATCTCTTCCCATGAATCACAAATGTTTTTCATGGCATGAAACCATTTGAATGATTAATCTTGTTCATAAGGTTTTCAATTTACTTTACCCAGATCTATTAAAGGAATCGCCACCACCTAATGGCAGCTATAGCCTCACAAAATGTGTTTCTTACATAGTAATACATGAAAGTTGAAATTACTTCTTGATCATAAGCTGCAGAACAAATTCTGTGTTAGAAGGGATAAAAACATTAGGCTGGGCATAGTGGCTCACACCTATAATCCCCTTGGGAAGCCAAGGCAGGAGAATAGCTTGAGGTCATGAGTTCAAGACCCACCTGGGCTAACACAACAAGACACTCATCTCTACAAAAAAATAACAATAAAAAACACCGGCCAGACATTTGTAGTCCTAGCTACTTGGGAGGCTGAGGAGGAAGAATCACCTGAGCTCAAGAGTTCAAGGCTGAGTTAAACCATGACCATGCCACAGCACTCTGTCCTGGTAACAGAGCAAGACCTTGTCCCTAAAAACAGCAACAACAACAATAATTTCCTGTACATCTCCATCAGTGCTCTTAGATAATGTGGTGCATTGTAAATAAGCAGTAATATGTTGAAAATAATCTTTATATCTGAGCAGTAAGGTCTCAACACTGGGCTTAAGATACTAGGAAAACCATGCTCTAAAAGGATGTGCTGTCATCCATGCTTTTGCTCTTCCATTAACAGCACAGACATAATAGACTTAGCTTTTTTTTTTCTTCTTCTTCTTTTTTTTTGAGACAGTCTCCCTTTGTCACCCAGGCTGGAGTGCAGTGGTGTGATCTCAGCTCACTGCAGCCTCGGCCTCCTGGGTTCAGGTGATTCTCCTGCCTCAGCCTCCCGAGTAGCTGGGATTACAGGTGTGTGCCACCAAGCCCGGCTAATTTTTGTATTTTTAGTAGGGATGGTGTTTCACCACGTTGGCCAGGCTGGTCTCAAACTCCTGACCTCAGGTGATCTGCCTGCCTCAGCCTCCCAAATTTCTGGCAACACAGGCATGAGTCACTGTGCCTAGCCAAGATTTATTATAATTCTTAAGGGCCCTATGATATTTAGAATGCTAAATGAGTGACTTCAACAGTCACCAGCTGCATTAGCCCCTAACAAGAGAATAAGCCTGTCCTTTGTAGCTCGGAAGCCACACACTGATTTTTCAGTGTCTTTTCTGAGAGAAACGCTAGAGTCCTTTCTCTAGCTGTGAATGTCTTAGATGGAATTTTCTTCAAATATAGGCTGTTTTGCCTACATTGAAAATCTGTTGTTCAGTGTAGTCATCTTCATCAATGATTTTAGCTATATCTTCCAGATAACCTGTTACAGCCTCTACGTCAGCACTTGCTGCCTTACCTTGCACTTTTATCTTACGGAGATGGCTTCTTTCCTTCAACCTCGTGAACCAACCTCTGCTATGATAGCTTCCAACTTTTCTTCTGCAGCTTCTTCACTTCTCTCCAACCTTCACAGAACTGAAGAATTAGGGCCTTGCTCTGGCTTAGGCTTTGGCTTAAGGGAATATTGGGCCTAGTTTGATCTTCTATCCAGACCACTAAAACTTTCTCCGTAACAGAAAGAAGGCTGTTTCACTTTATCATTCGTGTGTTACTGCGGTAGCACTTTTAATTTCCTCCAAGAACTTTTCCTTTACAACTTGGCTAAATGTTTGGTGTAAGAGGACTAGCATTCAGCCTCTCTCTTCTTTGGACACGTCTTCCTCACTGAGCTTAATCATTTCTAGCTTTTAACTTAAACTGAGAGACGTGTGACATTTGAGATATTGTGAGAATGACCAAAATATGACACAGAGATACAAATGACCACATGTATTAGAAAAATGGTGTTGACAGACTTGCAGGATACAGGGTTGCCACAAACCTTCAATTTGTTAAAAAAATGAATTAGTTAATTAAAAAAGGCAGTATCTGCAAAGTAATATCAAGTGAAGAGCAACAAAACAAGGTATGCCTGTACATTATCTCCATCAGTCTATCTTGTACTTGGATGAATCTTTTGCCCATATGTGACTTAGAAATTGGTTCATTAAGTTTTGCAGGACACATTTCATTATTTTTGTACATATATATATTCACACACATAAACATACACATATACATTTTTAAATTTCCTTTTCAGAATTACCCATAATCTCATCAGAAAAGGATTTCAGTCTTGTGAAGACATCAAGATACCAGTAGCAGGAGTAAGTTTTTAAATATTTTTATTTTTAAAATTTTATTTGGCTTGAAAGTTCAAATTTTATTGCTGACAATAAACACTGTCAGCTATTTTCCTTCAAGTGAATGGCTAACTCTGCCAAATCCCAAGTTGGACTAACAGCAGTTTGTCTATCAATTAAAAATGGTTTTCCAAGAAAAGAACTAGTTCAGGTCACAACTCAAACACTCATACAACTGATTTCCCTCACAATAACCAACCATCATGCTTTGGTATACAGAAGTACTGTAAATGAATTTCCCATTTGGTCACATGGAATATTAAAGAGGTGTATTTTTATGGCTCAAGGTTTAATGAAAATAATACTTTTTGCTTCTTTAGCTTTTTCTTTTATTACAGGTGCATAGTAGTGAAGAATCAATGACTGACTACTAGTACTTGGATCCCTGAATGACCGCATGGGGTAGAGTGCCTCAGGACTATTTAACTTTAGACTTGTGACACAGGAGAAATAAACATCTGCCTTTTTTAAGCCATGGTCAGGTTTAGTTTATTTGATGCAAGCGCCTGAAAAATTTACACTGACAAATTTTTTAAAAGCAAGCTAGATTTGAATATATAAACAAATATATAAAAATGTAAACCTAATACATAAAATAAAAAGCCCCACAACCTACTTGAAAAAAAAAAAAGTAACATCATAAATAAAATGGAAGGGAAGCTACAGAACAGGAAAAAAATTCATAATTAATGAGTATCAAACTATAGTTTTCTTTAATACATAATGAACACTAATTGAAAAGAAGAATACCAACATTCTGAAAAACAATAACAGCAAAAGATACAAAAACAATTTCATAGAGGGAAATAAGTATATATAGTGTATTTTAGAGCTATATATAAATACATATGTTTATTCATACAAGACAAGTATATGAGAAGTAATATGCTGAAGAAGTATTTTTTAAAAAATAAAAAATTAAAACTCAGAATAATGATCTCTGAGAGAAAAAAAGTGTATATATCGAAGTAATGTGATTTTACTTCTTGAATATTTCTGTAATTTTCAAATTTTTACAATAAATCAAAATTATGCAATGTATTTAGAAAAAAAAATGGTTATCTCTACGGTTAAAGATGAATAAAATAATCTTTTTTAATTTCCTTTACATCTACCCATCTTCTCATCTCATCACTCATATACATAAATCTCACATCCTAGTCAAAGCAAATTACTTCTAACACTCAAAAGTTTCTTGATAACCCCTACTTCAATTCCTTCCCCACATTGTCTCCCAAGTTGAACCCCTTATCAACATGGGTCCTAAAAATGACCATACCACATTGGGCAGGAGAGCCTCTGGGGTTGACTTTTCACAACCAAGGCATCTCCAGTTTTCAGAGAGTATGGTAACTGAGTTGAAAGACACTGGGATGCTACATGGACCAATACAGCAGTAACAGAGACAACTAAGACTTAGTGAAAGAGTGAAAGACTGAGGACTGCCCTTAGAGGGAGCTCAAGCAGGTAAGCTTTAAGCAAGCAAGCTTTAAGGAAGCCATGAGTTACTGCATCAGAAATTTCAATTGTGATGCCAGGAATACCTAGGTGGAAGCCATCACCTGAGACCAGGGAGGCAGAGAACATCATATCTATGGGATCAGACAGTTCCTGCTACAATGAGTTTAATCCACTCTTCCCTCCCTTCCCACCCACGTGCTGTCCCCCACACCAATTAGGGAGCAGAGCAGGAGTGGTGCATGGCAAGTGATGACACATTTTTATCTGAACACTACATAAATGGACTCTTTAAATTATCAGACAGGACTAAGGCTCAAGCATTTTGCAATTTTGGGACATTCTGTAGTTTTTCTGTACTTATCAGAATGTAGGGGCTCAGCAGGAGGCAGGCTGTGTACAGGATAAGGTAAAATAATATTTTTTTTACTTGACATCTAAGCTATAGTCCAAAACAATTACTGTAATCTTACTAAAACATAAGCAACAGGTTTTTAAGCATAGTTTAAAAGTATATTTAGACAATATATAAAAGACATATTACACTTTAGCACTGCCATCTTCATGACATGGCTTCCATCTCAGATGTAAGATATGTGTCTATGATCCCACCTGTACGTGAGCCCTGCAGTCAGTAGGAGGGAGAAAACAAGTAGGGGAAGTGGAGGAAGTACGCTTTCACCTTAAGGGCACAACCCAAAAATGGTACCCATCATGGTGTCACTTCCACTCACATCCCCATAGCCAGAAGCTTGTCTTCTGGCCTCATTTTCCTTGAAGTAAGGCTGGGAAATATAGTCACTAACTGTGGCCATGTGCCCAGAAAACAGATACTGAAAGACACTGGATATTGGGGAATAACTGGCAGTCTCCGTCACACTCCATAAACCTATTCCTTCCTTTCCTCTAACCTCTGTTTTACCTTTAAGTTTTAAAAAAACTTTTAACATTATGCAAATGAACATGCAAGATAAAATGTTTAAAAATTTTGTTTTGGTTTTCCTCCTGAAAACTAGACGTCATGGAAAGAAAATAAGTAAGGCAAGCTGCTTAAAAATGCTGCTGAACAGGTAAAGGTGAGACAATTGTTAAGTCAGGAAGAAAAAGAATTTTACAATCTGGAAGGATTCTTCATTGAAGTTGCTTTGCAAGTATCTTTAAATTGTCACTTGAAAGAAATAGGAACTGGAAATAAGGGGTCCATTTTGGTTATGTGAAAAAGATAACTGAACAATACTTCAAGGGAAAAAAAGGTCATGACTCTACATCAAAAGATTCCTGAATAAAAGTGTATGTTTTTGATACTAAAATAAATACTCAAGGTATGGTTGAAATTTTTTTTTTTAGAAGTTCCCCTTAAGACAGGTTGGTTTGACAGACAAAATCTGATCCCATCAGACAGAGGAAACTTCCCTTTGCATATTTACATATTCAAAACTTAACTACCTTTGTCTCCAAAATTCCATACTCCTTGCAGAACTATTTTTCTAAAATGTTTAAATCTGTAACAACTCTTAAATGCAAACTTCTTAGCATGGCATTCCAGGCATTTCTAGGACTGGACCCAAAGGCCTTCCAGCCTCACTTCTTTTTACAAACCTCCAACTATTTTCTAGCTATAAAAATCTTTCAAAATTATCTATTTAATCCACATAGCCAGGACAATGTTAGGCAATCTATTCAAAGTTAAATACGAGGTGGGTCCTGATTCTAGAAAGCTCAATCAGATTACAAAATTATGACAGTAAAAGATTACATAAAAGCTGATACAAATAAAATGTGTGCCAGTTCATATAATCCTAAAAGTACAAGAACTACAGCCCTAGTATACTTTTCATTGGACCACTAGCTTTTCAAATACCATTTTTATAGACATTTTTCCAGAGGGACATACAAATAGGATTATATACAGAAATGTGGTGTACGAACAATCTATTTCATTTGAAGAAAAGTGGAGGGAAGAAGGAATGCTTAGAAGAAAAAAAGACTAGTGGAAATAAGATGTCTGATAAATAACTGAAGAGCCCTCATATTTAAGAGAAGTTACACTATGTAATCAAGTGACTGAAATTTAAGATCAAAAACAGAAGTTATACGGAAGCAAATTTGGTTCTGGAAAAGATATAACCTAATAATCTGATGCCAGAATCTATAAAACTACATCATCTGTCAATAGAATTGTTGCCCCCCCCCCCGCACCCTAGTTTTCAATAATACTATAGGAAGCATATAGTTTCACCAGACGCCATTTCACATCAAGATGTAAATTAAAATAAGCATTAAGAATCAAAGATGACATTGAGTTCATACATTCTGGCCATAGCCAGTTTCTGGAAGGGTCAAAGTCCAGTGGAGATCAATACAAGACAAACCTTCAATATTTTTCTTTGTCAGCTGTCTTTGCCAGACAAGCAAGAGGCTAACAATGATGAATGGTGTAGCTTTCACTAAATCCCTGCTCTACTTCATGCACATTGACACACAGAGACCTAAAGTTTATAAAGAAGAACTAAACTTCAGGTCTCTGTGTGTCAATGTGCATGAAGTAGAGCTGGGATTAATAAATTAATAAATTTTTTACAAAGGAATAGGGAATTATTTTTTAATGAGGATAAATAATATATCAAATTTATCAATGTCTGTAAGTTGGCAAGTAAATACTAATCAGAAAAGGCTTATATAGGTAAAGAGATTTCACACTGTAACTTTAATCTGATGAACTGTAAGAGAAGAAACTATTTGGTCCTAATTTAATAATATACTTTAGTTTCTAGTTGAATCAGTTGCTCTAGGACTACAGAAAGAGAAGTAATAAATCTCTTAACTGTCAACTGAATTTTCTTTTTCCAAACTGTCTTTACTAAAGGCACAATATATTTAGTGTAAAATGCACTGATTTTAGTGACGTCAAATGTGAAAAATGCTTATCTTAGAATTAATGAAATACGATACGTCCCTTTGATCCATCCTCACTAATGGATCTAACTGCCAGGTTAGAGCTTCTGATATGGTTTGGGTCTGTGTCCCCACTCAAATCTCATGACAAATTGTAATCCCTAATGTCAGAAGGGGAGCTGATGGAAGGTGACTGTATCATGTGGGTAGATTTCCCCTTTGGTGCTGTTCTGGTGATAGTGAGTGAGTTATCTGAGATGTGGGTGCTTATAAGCATATAGCACCTCCTCCACTCTCTCTTCCTCCTGCTCCAGTCATGTAGGATGTGCCTGCTTCCCCTTCACATTCTACCACAACTGAACGTTTCCTGAGGCCTCCCCAGCCATGCTTCTTGTACAGCCTGCAGATCTGTGAGTCAGTTAAAACTCTTTTCTTATAAACTACCCAGTCTCAGGGATTTCTTGATAGCAGTGCAAGAACAGACTAACATGGCTTTCATTAGGGATTTCATACACTTAAGTTTTCAGAGTTAATAGATGTTAACAAACATGAAAAGATGTTCAAAAATATTATTCACAGGGAAATGCAAATCAAAACCACAATAAAGGTACTACCTCACACTCACTAAGATGGCCATAATAGAAAAGTTAAACAATAAATAGAAAAGTTAAACAGGTATTGGTGAAATGTGGAAGAATTATGGAATCTTCATACACTGCTGATAAGAATGCAAATGGTACAGCCACTTTGGAAAACATTCTGGCATTTATTTAAAAAGTTAAACACTCAATCCTACATACATACACCAGAAAAATGAAATACACTCACATGCAAAAAGTTGTACATGAATGTTTATAACAGCATTATTCATAACAGCAAAATAGTGGAAACAAGACAACTGTCCATCAACTGATGAAGAGGTAAACAAAATTTAGCCTATCTGTACAAAGGAATTATTCAGCTATAAAAAGAACAAAGTATGGATATATGTGACAAAACAGAGGAACCTTATGAACATTATTATGTTCAGTGAAAGAGGCCAAAGATCGTATTACATGATTCCATATATATGAAATGTCCATAAATGTCAAATCTAGAGAGACAGAAAGTAGACCAGTAGTTGAGTAAGGGTGTGGGTTTTGGGGGAAATGAAAAGTGACTACCAAAGGTCATGAAACTTTTTGGTAGTAATACAAATATTCCAAAATTGATTATGGTAATGGCTGTACAATATTATGCATATACTTAAGAATTATGAAAATATATATCATACTTTAAATAATTTTTTGTGAATTATATCTCAATAAAACTGTCTTTAATATTAAAATTTGGTAATCAACAATCAAAAAATAATTTGGGAATAATATTTAAAAACCTGATTATAGACACTTCACTGACTTCCCTCCCATGAAGTCATTCTGAAATAATGACTAACACCTAGTTACTTGCTAAGAGCAAACTGTTCCTAAATGGAACCTACACTCTACCTCCTCTTCTACTGTATAGCATTTCTGAATACACGATTTGCTGAAACACTAGTGATTTTATATAAAACATATGTCTGAAGATTTTACCCAACAGATGGGGTGGTGTTTGATATGAGAGAATGACATATGTCTATTACTTTAAAATGATATAAAATTAGAAAAAAGATTCCTTCAGGAGGAAATTTTAGCCTGTAAAACTCCAACTTGCAAACATTAAAAGGTTTTAGGCCTTTTAACAGTTGTGACAGAACTTTATTAAACAGAACAGGGGCAAGTGGATGGAAAACTACCACAAAAGCCATGTGTAGAATACGGAATCTAAGTACAATTGTCATCTCTCAAGGCAAGGTTCTCCTCCTTATTTTAAGTCTAAGAACATTTTAAAGAGGAAAATCATAGATTATGACAAAATCAATAGAATCAGGGATAGAAGTGCAGAAAGACAGTAATAAGAATATTATTATTTACATTTAAGGAACAGAACAAGCAACATTTAAGAAACAGAAAATGATATATAGGTCCTATAAGATAAAAAGTCAATCTCACATCATCGAAAAAAAAAAAAAACACCTGTAATAAAAAATTTTTAGTCAAACCAGTAGGGTAAATTTTTAGAAACGTAGAATAGTGGTTGTCAGGAACTGGGAATGAAACAATGAGGATTTATTATTTAATTGGTACAGAGTTTTGATTTGGGATGATGTAGAAGTTCCAGAGATGAACACTGTTGATGGCTGAACAACAATGTGACTGTACTTAATGCCACTGATTCGTACACTTAAAAATAAATAAAATGGTGCATTTTATGTATATTTTGTCACAATTTTTAAGTGAATCTGATGTTCTAGTTATGGCCCTTTGTATGCATGTGGGGTTTGTTTCCAATAAATTTCACAGTAATCTTTTAAAAACCTAGCAAATTGGTAAAAAAAAAAAAAAAAAAAGGGGGGGGGGTAAGTACATGACTAGAGATTTCTAGAGCACCTGTCAAATGCAGTTTCTTGTATATTCTCTAGTCTGAGGCAGTTCCTAGGGCTTCAACTTGCAGGCTGAAGTTCTCACGGAGTCAGCTAAGGGCAATGACACTCAAAAAGGGTGGTGCTACTACAAGAACAGTTCAATGGGAATTTGTGGGAGCAGTTTTGGTCATTGTTGGCTGGGTATACTACTGCGATATACAGAAAAATTCCATCAATAGAGTAGTTTACATGTCCTGCACAATTTTCCAATAACCTATATTCTGTTTGTGAAAAAAACAAAACAAAACTTTATAATATCTGATTCTACAACCTAGCTCAATTTCCCACATAAGCACAAAGACTTTTTTGCATGATTTGACTTTTTCCAGCAATGTAACTACTGCATAAAAGAGAGATGGCTGTAATCCTTGTCATTTGGAAATTTCAGTAAAGTTGAATACCATTTCTGCAAGTGATATTCTCAAGGGCACATCTATTTCCATTTGCATGTACAGTAAACTATTAACGATTCTGTATATGGAAACTTTTATAAAGTATCCAACTCTTAAAAAGACTTACAGTTGTGGCTCAGCATTTACATACTGAAAAACATGGTATAAATCACTTTTATTTCTCTAATATATTGCAGTTGGGCATATTATACTAGTTTTTAGTAAATATATAAAAATAGGTTACTATTATCTACAGATGTTTCGGAATATTACAGGGGGCATCAAAATTATATTACAAAAGTGGACATTGGGTCTGACAGGATGGGAGCTACTACTCCAGGCAAGTAAAATATGAAAATCTTTTCTTCTGTCAGATAGCTGACTCCATCTTCACTTTTGTGGACACTGACCACCCCACCTTAAGCACAAAAAAGTGAATCTAACTGCATATGCCTCCTGCTATAAACTACAGACGCTACAAATATCTACATTCTACAGGATGCTGAGCATTGCAAGGAAAAACTTTCTTGTCTTTCTTCCATGCATGCATGTGCAGCGTTCCAAGTCTGGATGTCCATTAGTTAGAAATGCAAAAAAAGGTCATTCTTACCTTAGTTATGAGGCTGAAGGGGCAACTCCAAGTTTCTTCCCAATTCTAAGAAGTCTATGAAACCACCAACGGTTCTCAGGTGACCTCGGTTTCTAACTACCTGCTTTTCACTACCAGGAAATAGCAATCCATTAACCCACTCACTCTCACTGGCTATTATTTATAATGGTGACAGTCACCTCATCAGCTCTCACAGGCTGTCTGACATCTTAGGTAATAACCCTAATCATCCCGAATAAGCCTTAAATGACAAAAGTGCTTTATACATCTTGTCAACTTTAAACCTAAAGACTGAAAAGGGAAGAGCACCTGGAACCTGTTTGGGAAACTGGAGTAAATCAAGTTTAAGAACCACAGATACACACATGTATTTTATAAAGCATTATATGTAGAAGATTCATTTGTAACATGTCACCCTCAATCTATGACAGTAGTATTAGTGAGGGGTGGGGGAATGAAACAGAAAATAACTTTATAAATATAGATATTGTCAAAGCACCCATGTCATTTTAAGGGACTAAAATTAATTATCACATGTAGACTTAAATAAACAACATTTGACTATAAATTCAATATAAGTAATCCTAAAATCAACTTAGAATAAATATCAGTATGTAAATTGAACAGAGAGGCTCTCCACTTCAACTGTCTTCTAAACACAATCATTTATATTCAAGCAAAGGAAAATTGTTTATTTCTATTTTATGATTACTTGTAAGAATAATATATCAATCTATTTTGCTAACAGGAGGACAATCTAAAGAAATAGTAACCCCCTCTGTTTTTTAAAATGATTTTGAAATTCTGTTTTCTCCCATGATCAAATCAAACTCCACTTTCTGGAAGATTGCACATCTATGATCACTCATATTACAATTATTTGTTTCTATCTATGTTTCCAATACAAGGATGAAAGATTCTCCAATGCAAGAATGGAATATTTTTGTCCTTAGATGCTCATCGCTCAGCATAATGCCTACTGAAAGGCAGTAAGCAAACTGTAATCTGTTGTTGTTAACGCATAAAAATAATAATCTTTATAGCTCTTACTATGTGACAACCACTATGCTAAGGATTCTGCATTTATTTTTCCAGCAATCTAAACAAGTACTATGCCATTACCATGCTAGATTATAAATGGTAAAACTGAAGTTTAACAAACAAAGATTAAGTAAATTGCCCAAAATCTCTATTTGTAAGCTGAAATCCAGGAGTCCAAGGTTTTATATTAATTTACCCTCCCTATCTTTAATTCTCAAAGAAGTGAAAGTAACAAAGGTCAAATGGGGTGATACTGTCCAAATGGTGCAGTAACTGCTATTAAAATATTTTACATATTCACATTTACTTATTTTTTTTAGACGAAGTCTCGCTCTGTTGCCAGGATGGAGTGCAGTGGCGTGATCTCGGCTCACCACAACCTCCCCCTCCCGGGTTCAAGCAATTCTCCTGCCTCAGCTTCCCAAGAAGCTGGGAGGTGCGGGCCACCATGCCCAGCTAATTTTTGTATTTTTAGTTGAGAAGCGGTTTCACCATATTGGCCAGGCTGTTCTCGAACTCCTGACCCTGTGATCCACCCACCTCAGCCTCCCAAAGTGCTGTGATTACAGGCGTGAGCCACCACACCTGGCCTTACCTTGATTTTTTATCTATGATTTATTTCCAAATCAGAAATTTTGACAGATGTATTCTCAAATAGCATTTGTTCATTTGTTAATCTAATTTTTAGAAAGTATTATACTAAAAACTACTTCTAGTTACAGAGTATGTTAACTAAAAAAATTAAAATATTTGAATGAAAAAAATAAAAATAAATGCATAGCATGTTCAACTAATATCTGCCAAAACTCTGAAGGTAAACTGAAAATAAAGACTGTCTTTAAAAATAATATTTATCAAATAGCTCATGTTTTTTAAATAACTGAAATACCACATAAAGTATTTATATTTTACATAAACATATAAAGTGGATCTTTATTTTTACACTGAGAATAGTATATTAAACTGTAAGGTCACCTCTCCATTAGCAGATTCATGATGGAATGTTAACAGCTCTTAAAATGACAAAGAAAGAACAAAAGTGACTCTAATGCAACAGATCTCTAGATGTGGGGTGAGATCTGTGAAAAGACAAAGTCACTGAGCAAGAAAGGACTTGAAAGGTCACCTAGTATTTCTTTTAGCCTTTGGGAACACTGTACAACATTACTGAGAGATGAAAATTGATGTTATTTTTAGAGATTTAAGAGGGGGGGAAAAATCACAACTTCTACCAACAAGTCACTCCAGAAATGAACAATATTCAGGATCATAAAACTCCTATTAATACTCAATACAAATCCTTGAATAATACAGCTTAAATCAATTTCCTTCAGTTTGGTCTTGGTGGAACATGCAAAACAGCTGGCCTTTACAATACATCCTCACATATAAAGTCTGAGCTTTGTCTTTTTTTGGAGACAAATAATGCCATTTTAGCTTTTTTCTCATAGGTTTATTTTCTTTTTATATATCCTTTTTCCCAATGCTTCTCCATTGCTATTAAACAGGTCAAGTAAAGAAGTAAGTGGTATACTAATGCTCTGAGATGTCAACCAGCTATTATTAAAATCATCGTTTTTGCTTCTCCAATTACCGGTATCTTTGTAAACTCATCAAAGGAAATTTGAGAAATCATGGAGGATGTTAGGGAAGAGCCGAGACGGACAAATGCCCTAAATTGAAAGAGTAAGCGAAAATTCGGTAAAGTCTAGAGTCAACTTCTGCCAATTATGAAGGCAACTCATTAAAAGATAAAATGTGAGTACTCAGAAAGAAAGTAGCCAGGTGCAGTGGCCTGAGGCATGTAATCACAACGCCTTGGGAGGTTGAGGCGGGCAGATCACAAGGTCAAGAGATAGAGACCATCCTGGCCAACAAGGTGAAACCCTGTTTCTACTAAAAGAAGAAAATGAGCTGGGCATAGTGGCACCTGCCTGTAGTCCCAGCTACTGGGGATGCTGAGGCAGGAGAATCGCTTGAACCCGGGAGGTGGAAGTCGCAGTGAGCCAAGATCGCACCACTGCACTCTAGCCTGGTGACAGAGAGAGACTGCATCCCCCCACCCCCACCTCCACCCCCAAAAAAGAAAAAGAAAGCACAGTATGACAAAGTAACATAGGTTCACTACAAAAGGTCAGTTCTATTTTGATAAGACTATTAGATACAGGAAAAAAATGCATGAAGTATATCTGAGGCCTAGAGTAGTCTCATTTCAGTGATACTTTTACAATATGTCCCATGGTATTCTTATGTTCAATACAAGAATACAAGGCTGGCTTCTAGTTCATTTAGGTAGGCTTGTTCTGGTGGGACAACTCCATTTAAAGATTGATTAACAAATCGGTATCAGCATGTGGGTTATATGTTACATAATTCATACACTGACTATGAAGTAGGCAAAAAGACAAAAGGAAAACTATTGTCTCCAAATATCTAAAAATTAAACAAAAATGGGCTAAAACTATCTTCACATGTTTAAATTAATGTAAAATACAGAACTTGGACTCAAAATGTTCAGTTTCTCAAATATGTGTTGCTGGTTTGAGCTAAGTAGTTACATAAGTGAATTTCAGTTGAATACAATTAACGTCCCAACAGTCAAGAGTACACTGAAGACACACTGGAGTGATGGAGAGTCTACTACAAACAGACCATCTTATGAAAAGGACACGTAGAGATCAAGCAAGGTATTAAGAACTCACTACCGTTCAGAACACATCGCATTTTGTAAACAGGTATGAGTCTACCTACAGAAGGGCTAGTAGTATGCATGCTGAGGTGTATGATAAAGATGATTACAAAATTAAAATTATGTAGCTTAAATAAAATATTGAGGGGTTCTGGGGGATAGGGACCATTCTGTATTCTAAACATGTAAAACCTTCAGATGCTATATAAAAGAGAACTGACACATATACTGCCAGAGGAAATAAACGCAAGTCCCAGATAGACAGATGAAACCCAGACATGTCAACCACCCTTGGGTGTCTCAGCAAGTCCTCTATGTCTTCCTTGAAGCTATCGTCAGTACTTGGCCACGTTCCCTAAAACAAATGCAGTTTTACAATTATTTTTTAAAGCAAACACTTTACAGATTTTGTGGGAAGACAAGAACAAGATTAACATCAAACAATGAAGAGCAGAAACCTACCAATTTCACCCACATATTTCCATTCTCCTTTACTGTTTCTCTTCACTGAAGGTGAAGAGAATTTTCTTAAATCTCTTCCCACAGGATGTCTCAAAACCCATCCACCGTGCTCAGCCACACCAAACCCTAGTGTGTGGCTGAATAAGAACCATTTTATTACCTAGACCAGGTATGTATCTTAATTATCTATGCCTAACCTCAAGGTGTTGTTCAAAGTATTCATTCAACCCAGGAACAAATGGTTTCTTTGTAGGTAGAGAGATTTTCCATCGATACTGAACTGGTTAGCTGCAAGAACAACTTTCTCTTTGAAAACATAAAGCTGAAAAGAATTCAGCTGATTTTGTTCATGCAACAACGAAGTCAAATCCTAAAGCTGTAGGATAGTTCTTTTCCTATTGCTTGTACTTACCTTGCCATACAGCTATGTACCTTCAGTTCGAGAAGCAGGAGATTTCTAGAAGAGTATCTGTTTCCTCATCTATATACTGAGTAAAATAATACAAACTTCTTCAGTGAGGTGTTGTAGAGCTTCATAAAATGCTTTAAATACCAGGCTAACTACCTGGCACAGGAGCAGACTATCTTAGTCTGGGTTGCTATAATAGAGTATCACAGACTGGGTGGCCTAAACAACAAGCACTTATTTCTCATAGTTCTGGAGGCTGGAAGTCTGAGATCGAATTGCGAACATGGTCAGGTACTTGGTGAGGGCCCTATTCTTGGTTTACAGCCAGCCACTTTCTTGCTGAATCCTCACATGGTAGAGAACTATGGTCCCTTCATCCCGTGACCTCACTGCAACCCAATTACCTCCCAAATGTCCCACCTCCAAATGCCATCACACTGTCGGTTAGGGCTTCAACATAGAATTTTGGAGGGACCCAATCATTCAGACCACAGCACAGACACTCAATAACTATTAATTAAATAAGCTGATATTTATATGTCCTTTAGGACATGGGGTGGCAAATGGTAAGCATTGTATAAGCATCTACCGGTAAATAAAAAATTGAGCACCTTTCCAGTGACTTTCAATCATACTGTATAATTCCATTATCCAGTAGTTTCAGGGGTAATTTCAGCTTTATGAAGGGGAGGATAAACCAAGAGGTGCTAAAAAAACATCTCTTTGGACTCAACTTCCTATCAGTCTATGATTCAGAATATTCTGAATGGCGGAGCACCCACTTTAGAAGCAAGTACAGCATTAACAATAACATTATAGGCTAACACATTTAAATTTAATAAAAACTAACACAGCTTATGCTGCACAGCCATGCACTACTAAAAATACATGACATTTAAAGAAATTCTTTGTTGTTGACACAAACATAATTGGGTGGAAAATTTCACTAGCATGCCCAGTGGTAAAATAGTTGACATTTTTAAACTCTCATTCTTTGTGTCAACGTCCTCTAACAGATTTCTCGGTAATCACCAGAGCTGTACTCAATTAACTCCTCAAATGCTTATCAAAACAACATACTGTTGCTGATTTAGATTCTAATTCTCTTCTTAACACAAATTAATTTCCAAGTAAAATAAGTATGTGCCTTCAACATGTAGCAACAATTTCTTAGATGCTCATGTACCTGGACCCGCAAAACACCTAAAAGGGTTGTCAGAAACAAATAAGGTAATAATGCAACAGTACTTTATAAACTACAAAGTACTATATAATGAGCTTCTCACAAACTGCATCCTTGGAACACTAATATTGTGAACAATCCCAATATGTGTTCTTTGGATACCAAACTACATAGTTTAATAGATGTATACTCTACTTTCTTTTTGAGGATTCACAATTCACATTAGTATATTAAAGATTCAAAAGGGTACTACATTTCAAAAGCCTGTTAACTTACTTTCATTCAGCACTTCTTAGATGTGATTAACTACGGACCCACCTGATTTGTGGAAATTTGGTGTTCTAGAGAAGACTGAAAGATATCATACAATTATTTTTCTAAAAATTAGAACTATTACTAAATAATGGAATTAAATGAAAAGAATATACAAAAACATACTTTTTGCCTTCCTTAGGAAATACTCAAATTGTTTTACCAAAATATTCTTCTTAATAAAACAGATTTTTATAACGGTCTGAAGAACATAATCGGCTATAACAATTCAAAATAATATTCTTCTTAAAAGTTACAATGGACAAAATCACTACAGATGATACATTGGCAAATAGCTTAAAATGAAGAATTTGATTTGCAAATGAATAGCAAGTATTTACTTTTAAAATGTGATGAAAATCTCTGCAGACTAAAACCAAAAGGGGCTGTAAGCTGTCTGGTCAATTTCCAAACTTTGACTTATACTGTATTTCTACTGGATGCTTACTTGATAATTCCACACTGGAAATACCAGAATACATCCTAGATATATGGAAGCCACCTGCCCGAAATACAAAATTGAGCATAACAGTTCTCTTACAGAATAATGGATTTTTTAAACCCAAAAAAGTTCTTTTAAGATCACTTGTCTCATTATTTCATTTCCATTTTTTATAGTAACCAAAATGAGGTCCAGAAAATTTACAGAGAAGCTGGGCTCCATGGGATGTTTTTGTTTGTTTTTTTTAATCTACACTATTCTGACTACTGCATTTTAAAGAAAAAACTGTCTAAAATAATCTAACTTAGAAGAGAGGCTACCTAGAGTATGCAAAAGTCACTTGTAGAGTGTTGGTGTACTATTTACAGAAGAATAAGAAGGAGACATCTTCCCAGAGAGGCTTAAGGGAACTGATGTGCTATATAGTTGCCTATGAGTACAGATCTATGAAGCCAAGTAACAAGAGGAATTCTTTTACTTACTGACAGTAAATAAGTGATACAATCAACTCAGAGAGGTCAACATTACTATCACACAAAGAGTATATATAGCACGTGCCCAGTACACTTAACATATATCGCCAATCCTCACACATCCCTATGAGATGTGTTTTCTGTCAATTTCACAGATAAGGAGATTGAATTCCACAGAAATCTGGAAATGTGTCACAATCACACCACCAGCGAGGAAGCTGAGATTCAAACTAAATTCAGCCTGCTTGAACACTAGATAGACTCTTTTAGTGTAAAACAAAAAAGTGAAATCAAGAAAATCTACCTGGAGAGAGCCACAACTAAATATTCTCCCCCATCCAAACAGGAAACAAAGAATATTTTGCTGAATGTTCTCAGCACAAAGAAATAATAAATGTTGAAAGTCATGGATATGCTAATTACCCTGATTTAATCATATACACAATGTATACATGTATTAAAACACCATGATGTAACCTATAATTACATTCAATTATTATGTGTCAATCATAATTTTTTTAAAAAAGATGACAGTAAATTTAAATATCTAAAGTGTCTGCTATGGGCCAATAAGAGTACTGCCTAAACTTTAGATATGTTTACCTAGAAATTAGGCTTTTCTAGACACCTCTCAAGGTGGGGGTAGAAGGTATCAATCCACACAGCCTGGCTTAAAAACAAAGTACAAGTCTCAGATCTGTGTTTCTGAGTATGGTGTCACTTAGCCCAGTCCATCTGGACTTGGACTGAAATAGGGCATAAGGGCACTGCAAATAAACAAGCAAGTAAATCCCAAAATGAACTATTTCACAAAAGTCTCTGTGGGACTGTGAGAGCACAAGCCACCAGAACTTGAGCCAGCAGCATAAGATACATTTATTATGTTGTCCAGGATGGTACTCTCAGCTTGACATGGAGAACATCACAAGGAACACTTCGAGGCCACAAGACAGACACAGCAAACTCAACCTGGGCATCAGCAGTATCAGCATGTCTGTGGTGGGCGGTGGGCAATGGCAGAAACTATGCCACCTCTAACGTCAACAGCTTTAGAAGACATTGCCACTGTGAGCCACAGTGAGAAAAGGAAAAAATGGTAAGAGTTCATGTGGAATCCAAGGGCCACAGGTCAAAGATTATAGCTGAAAGGAAAAGGGAGGAATTTGAAAGGTATGGATTTCCTGAGTCTGGCATGAACAGCGTGGTACAAACTGAGAAAACAGTATTTTGCCATTTATACTGTGACTATTTATTTAAAGGTCACTGTATTAGTTTGTTCTCATACTGTTAATAAAGACATACCTGAGACTGGGTAATTTATAAAGTAAAGAGGTTTAATTGACTCACAGTGCAGCATGGCTGGGGAGGCCTTAGGAAACTTACAATCATTGGCAGAAGGGGAGGCAAACACATCCTTCTTCATGGCAGCAGGAAGAGAAGTGAGTGAGTTAAAGGGAGAAAGACCCCTTATAAAACCATCAGATCTCATGAGAAATCATGATCATGAGAACAGCATGAGGGTAACGGCCTCTATGATTAAATTACCTTCCACCAGTTCCCTACATGTGAAGACTATGGGGACTATAATTCAAGATAAGATTTGGGTGGGGACACAGCCAAACCATACTAGTTACCCTTTAGAAAACAAGAATTTCATAAATATGTGGAAACACTGCTAATATTAGAATATTCATTAAGCAAACAAAAACCTCATTAAGAGTTATGGAGTTAGCAAATTATTTTGTAGCTATCAACAAAATGATTCTAAACTGTATATGAGAAAAGATCCAGAGTAACCAACACAATACTGAAGGAGAAGAACCAAGTTAGAATACTGACACCACTTATTCTCAAGACTTACTATAAGCCCATCATAATCAACACAGTACAGCAGTGGTGAAAGAACAGACAGATTGATCAATGGACCAGAACAACGAACCCAGAAACAGATCCACATAAATGAAGTCAATTGATCTTTGACAAAGGAGCAAAGGCAATACAATGGAGAAAAGGCAGTCTTTTCAACAAATGGTGATGGAACCGGATATTCACATGCAAAAAAAAAATAACCTAGCCACAGACCTTACATCCTTTACAAAAATTAAACCAAATGGATCATAGATCTAAATGTAAAATGCAAAATTATAAAACTCCAAGAAGATAAAAGGAGAAAATCTCCATCACCTTGGATTTGGTGACGACTTAGATAAAATACCAAAGACACACTATCCATGAAAGAATGAACTAATAAGCTAGACTTCATTAAAATAAAAAACTTATATTCTGTGAAAAACACTGTCAAGAGAATGAACAGACAAGACTGGGATAAAACATGCCAAATACACTGTGATAAAGGACTATTATCCAAAATATACAAAGGTTGTATTTTTTAGTTCAAAAACTAATGTGTATTTTTAAAAAACACAATATACACAAAGAACTCTTAAAACTCAACAATAAAAAACAACTTAATTTAAAAATGGGCTAAAAACCTTTACACCTCATGATATGCAGACAGAAAATTAGCATATAAAAAGATGTTTCAGTGGCTCACACCTGTAATCCCAGCATTTTGGGAGACCAAGGCACGCAAATCACTTAAGGTCAGGAGTTTGAGACCAACATGGCCAATACAGTGAAACCCCATCTCTACTAAAAATACAAAAAAATTAGCTGGACATGATGGTGCGTACCTGTCATCCCAGCTACCCTGGAGGCTGAGGCAGGAGAATTGCTTAAACCCAGAAGACAGAGGTTGCAGTGATCTGAGATCATGCCACTGCATTCCAGCCTGGGTGACAGAGTGAGACTGTGTGTCACACACACACACACACACACACACACACACACACACACACACAGATGATTCACATCATATGTCATAAAGAAAATGCAAATTGAAGTACCAATGCGATACCACTACACAATTATTAGAAGGGCCAAAATCCAGAACACTGACACCACCAAATGCTGGTGAGAATGTGGAGCAACAGGAACTTTCACTTTGCAAATGCAAAATAGTATAGCCTCTTTGGAATACGGTTTGGTAGTTTCTTACAAAATTAAACTTACTCTTACCATACTATCCAGAAATTTTGTCTGTTTTTGCACAAAAGGATTTAAAACATGTCCAGACAAAAATCTACACATCAATGTTTACAGTAGCTTTATTCATAATTACCATAATTTGGACAAACTAAGATATTATATAGTAGGTGAATAGATAAACTGATGCATTCAAACAATGGACTATTATTCAGCTCTAAAAAGAAATAATCGAGCTATGACATGGAGGAAACTTAAGTGCATGTTACTAAGTGTAAAAGGCTAATCTGAAAAGGCTACATACTACATGATTTCAACTATATGACATTCTGAAAAAGAGAAAACAAAGGAGAGAGTAAAAAAAAAGATCAGTGGTTGCTTAGCATAAGGTGGGAGGGAGAATAAATAGGAGAAGCACAGAGAATTTTCAGGGCAGTGAATCTACTACATGTGATTCTATAATGCTGGATATGTAATTATGCATATTTACAAACCCATAGAATGTATAACACCAGGGGTAAACCCTAATGTAAAACTATGGACTTTGAAAGCATCCATTGTTAACAAATCCACTAATCTGGTGGAAGATGTTGATAATGGAGGCATCTATGCATATGTGGGGGCTGGGATATATGGGAAATCTCTGTACCTTCTCTGCTCAATAGTACTGTGAACCTAAAACTGCTCTAAAAAATAAAGTCTGTTAAAAAATTTAAAGAATTAGAAAGCAATGATTCATTTCAGTACTCAAAAGCCCTCCTTCAGCTGGGCACAGTAGCTCACTCCTGTAATTCCATGACTTCGGAAGGCTGCAATGAGAATATCACTTGAGGCCAGGAGTACACGACCAACCTGGGTAACAGAGCAAGACACCATCGCTACAAAGTAAAAAATAAAAAAACATGGCTGGGAGTGGTGGCATGCACCTGTTGTCCCAGCTACTTGTGAGGCTGAGACAGGAGGATTACTTGAGTCGGGTGTTTGAGGTTAGAGCTATGGCTGCACCCACTGCAATCTAGCCTAGGTAACACAGCAAGACACCATCTCAAAAAGAAAAAAAAAAAGCTTTATAAGGGTAGATATGACATTATATAACATACACTGGAGGGGTTTGATTCACCTTGCAAAAGGAAATCTTAAATTTCTTATTCACTGCTACATTCAGAGTATAAGAACCTTTTCTTTCCATAATTTTCCTTCATTTCTTTTAACAGGACACATGGTACATGATAAGCACACAATAAATGTCTAATGAGTATAACATATTTTTTAGGACTGGAAGAGTGAGAAGATTATGCAAATGAATAGTGCATCCTCAGAAAACTAATGATTGCTCTAACAGCTCTTAGTTTTTAATTTCACGGGGAAGAGAGACAGACTTGCTTGTTGATATGTACATGAGCTTTCTCTCTCCCTCTGTGTGTGTGTGTGTGTGTGTGTGTGTGTGTGTGTGTGTGTGTGTGAGACAGAGTCCCGCTCTGTCACCCAGGCTGGAGTGCAGTGGCATGATCTCAACTCACTGCAACCTCTTCCTCCCAGGTTCAAGTGATTCTTCTCCCTCAGCCTCCCCAGTAGCTGGGACTATAGGTGCACACCACCATGCCTGGCTAATTTTTTTGTATTCTTAGTAGAGATGGGGTTTCACCATATTGGCCAAGCTGGTCTCGAACTCCTAACCTTGTGATCTGCCCGCCTCAGCCTCCCAAAGTGCTGGGATTACAGGTGTGAGCCACTGTGCCTGGCAGCTTTCTAATACCCTGCTCAGTGACATACTGTATTTTTTTTTTTTTCTTAAACATCTAACTGCATAACTCTGCTATCATTCCTCCTGGAATGCCATTGCTACTTAAAATTTCAAAACTTCAATTATAATAACTGATCTTCAATAATAAAGGCACCAGCCTACTCATTGACTTTGACATCTTAATGACAAAGAGTACAAAGTCTTGAAAACTAGACTACATAAAATATATTTAAAGAAGGTAAGCACGTAGAAGTTTTGTTTAATCCTGATGAAATCACTTTATTTCAGAATAAATAAAAATATAACCTCTAACTACCTAACTGAAATCACTAAAATTTTATTTAATATTACAGATCTTACAGAGGCCCAAAGAAATCATTTTTATGCATTATATATGTACTATTGGATAGAAATACAGAATTAGATTTTACTGAAGTTGATAATGGATCAACGACTGCGTTTACTTTTTACATAAGAAAAAAACAATTCAATGTTGATTAAAATATCCAAAAAACAAAATAATTCCTGGGTTTGATTAGTATCAACTTCCTTCACATAAGAAGAATATAAAAAGTGTTAAACTTTTTCTTTTACCAAGAAGAGTGCAATGCTTCAAAAATTGCATAATCCCACATATTGAGTCAGTAATCTCAAAAAATCACTTCAGTTAGAAATACATTTGTAACAATACATTTAAACTTAAATTCAAAAGCAGTTTATAATGGAAAAAATAAACAATGTATCATTTTTTTTCTGAATATTAATAGGTAACTTTCCTGTAGTAATATCTCACTGAAACCATATTTTATAGAAAAATAATTTATTTTACAAAATATTGTATCTGTAACCTAGTAAATTGTAAATCCAGGTCTTTCACAATTACAGCTCTCATATAATTCTGGAACACAGCCCAGAATGCTATTGCTGAGCCCAAAGCTCCAGTGACAATAATCAAAACCAACTTCTTGCAAATATAAATACCATTTTCAGGAAAATATTATATTTTCTCTTAAATATAAAATGTACACATCGTTTCCTTTAATATAAAGAACCAATTCTAAAAGATGATGTAAAAGTTAAACTGTTATTTGTCAACAATGAACCTAAAGTTACTGTAGTAAATAATAGAAAGTATGCTATAGGCTTGTTTATGTAAGAAACACCCAAATAAAAACTGGAAGCCCTAGATAACCTCAGTCTGGAAATTAATGTATACACAGTGTTCAAAAATCATGTTGTCACCTCATTCCTGCCACTCTTTCCAGAGCAAATCCACCAACAACTCGGGGGAAATTAGGGCTTTATTTCTAAAATTCCTGTGCCCCAAGTTTAATCCTAGTTTTTCGTAACTACACCAACTACAAAATTCACTAAATTCACACAGAAGCTTAAAAATACACCATTAACAAAATGTTTACAAATGAGAACTCTATTAAACACAAGATATTATAACCATAAAATAATAATTAAAATAAAAGTATATCTTCTATTTCTTTTCTTAAAAAAAATCAACTCAGTGATGATCATACACAGCGGCTAATGCTTGTAATCCCAGCACTTTTGAAGGCCAAGGCGAGCAGATTACTTGAATACAGGAGTTTGAGGCCAGGCTGAGCAACACGGTGAAACCCTGTCTTTACAAAAAAATACAAAATTTAGCTGGGTGTGGTAAGTGCGTGTAGTCCCAGCTACTTAGGAGGCTCAGGCAAGAAGATCACTTGAGCCTGAGAAGTTGAGGATGCAGTGAGCCCAGATCATGTCTCTGCACTCCAGCCTGGGTGACAGAACAAGGCCCTCTCAAAAATAATTAATTAATTAATTTAAAACATAATCAGGTGGGGCTCAGTGGCTCACTCCTGTAACCCTAAGATTTTGGAAGGCTGAGGCAGGCAAGGCAGATCATGAGGTCAAGAAATCAAAACCACCCCAGCCAACATAGTGAAACCCAGTCTCTCCTAAAAATACAAAAATTAGCTGGGCATAGTGGCAAGTACCTGTAGTCTCAGCTACTCGGGAGGCTGAGGCAGGAGAATCACTTGAACTTGGGAAGCAGAGGTTGCAGTGAGCCAATATCACATCACTGCACTCTAGCCTGACGACAGAGTGAGACATTGTCTCAAAAAAAAAAAAAAGAGAAAAAAAGAAAAAAAAGAAATCACTATATATATATACACACACACACATATATATACTGATATAAAGCTGATTTCAAGAGAAATGTATGTAAATTGTCTGCCTGAAACATTTCTAGGAGTTATACTCAATGAAACAGAAGTTACAGAAGATATTAAGATTAAGAAAACTAGGTAATCACTGAAGTGCAAGAAAAAAAAAATATCACTTTGTGTTACCTAAATTTATTTTCTCCTTCTTGACTATGGCACAAAAGATGTAAACCTTCTTGATGACTTCAGGAAAAAAAGTATTTTAGGGCCATGTTTCAGAATGTTAAGGCCATTAACTAATACATGTCCTCAAAATAAACTCACCACAAACACTCTCTTGTATAGTTTCACTATTTTAGCATGTCAGACAGAATACGCATCCTACCTCAGCCACCTGTGTCTTGTTTATTAACCACCTCACTGTTTTTGTTCTACCGTATCAGAGAAAAAATACCCCCAACATTATTCCAAGTTAACTTTTAGAACTGGAAATAGTTTTACTTCCAAGTTAACAATTAGACAAATCAGTGCTTAAACATACTTTAAAAGTTAATATAAAAATACAAGCATTAACTAGAGCTTACTGATTTTTAAGACACACATTGTGTAATCAAAACCAAGGATGTAAAACTATATTATAGCAATATTAATGGAAAAAAAGAATACAAAATTAAAACGAACACTTTGATCCTTCTTGAAGACAATCTCTGACATGACAAGCTTGATTAACTTTACCCTTTTGGAATCTCTATTCCTATCATGAATGAGAGGAATATTTTTACATCGTGATACATTATCACAAATGAAATATTTTAGTGACTTTGGTTAATGGGAAAGTAACTGATGTTAAAAAAAAAACCTTTCTAAAACGTAAAAGTCTACATTCTTCTTAAATACAGTATATTAGGTATAATTAACTTTTCTCATCAAAGATTAAGGATATTTAATTGCCTCGGGTTTTTTAAAATAAATTTCACTTTTCATTTGAAATATTTAGACATAAATAATGTAGGCGGAAGAATTGAGACTGAATACAACCCCAGATTATATCCTTAAGTTGATTTCTTTAACCCCTTTCTGTAAAAACAAAATACCGACCTATTTCAATGGATATGGAAGGCTCAGTCTCCCCTTTTAAATTTTCTAATTAAAACACCTGTTGAGTATATCAGTTAATAATGGTGTTGTAGTTATTAATTATTTCAACATAAGATGTAATTGTTCATTAATTTATTCAACAGACATTTACTTAGTGTCTACTTTTGATCAGGCCCTGTCTCCTTAATGGAAGGAAAAACACAATTTAATTGCATAATTGCAAACATGCACACGAAATAAGAATAGAAGGTGTAAGAGAGGACTGAGAGGCAGTACACAAGGAGACAACACCCAGCCTGGCCATTTACTAGCAGTATGTCTTGGGCAAATTCCTTATCTGTCAAAAATTTCCTGCTTTGTAACATGAGATAATACTATCTGAGTTGTAGGAAGCTGAAAGAAATAGGGTACATTTAAACAATGAAAGGAGGCCATGAAGGGAGAACAAAGTGAAAAAAATTAAAAATAAACATGTCAACTTCATACTCTTGCTTGTGTCCTTTAATAGCTCAATGGCTATGCATTCACAGATCCGAACCTGAAATTCAGATGCCTCCCTAGACAAGTTCAAATCACACCCCCAAGCATTTATCCCTTCCTAAATAATGTTTCCTTTGTTTCTTTTGCCACTAAACTCCTTGAGGGCAGGATCCATGTTTGACATATGTTCGGATCCACACAACCTTTGACACAGCTCATAGCAGACAGTAGCGAATTTAGTATGTATCGAATGAATCTGCACTTAGGCAGTCTGAAAGATAGAAACAGATTTTTTTTTTTTTCATGTATAAATACAGGCACTTAGTGGGGAACACTACTAACCCTTTTCATTCATGATGATGCTTCATTGAGGCATTTATTCCATTGGAGGCGGGAGCACCCAGGAATGAGGACATTGCAATTAGAGAAGGAGGAGGGAAGAATTGAGACATCTTGTGGCATTTCATAGTAGGCATGCCACATGCAAAAGCAGTTTATGGCTGATTGACATCACAACCAGTACAGAATAAGTCATGTTAATGAGAACTCTATTGGTTTGTGGTTTTGTATGTAATTTTTTCTGGCTTTGTGGTTATCTGGAAGTGAGAAACATTTTTATACCTAATTACATGTTTTCATAGTTTTATATATTGAAGTGATTTTGCAATATATTTAAATCAATATTAGGAATCTGTAAGAACTGTTTTATTAAGGATCCAGATATTATTCAACTTTGAGAAAAGCTCTCCCAAACTCTGCTCATGAACATGCCTGGGCAGATCTAGAAACGGTTAAGGGTGGTAGGGCACTCCCAGCAACGATATCAAGATGGGAAAGCAGGAGAAGTTCTCAGACTGTGGCAAGGGAGAATCATGGGAAATATGGAAATGCAGGGGGGAAGCTACACCACAAAGGCTTCTGAAGTCCATGCTAATAAAGAGAATGATATTCTGTAAATAACCAGAACTACTAATGACTTCCGGCCAATTACTGATATGATCAAAGCTGTCATTCTGGAGGGCTGATAGAGACTAAAGGGCGGGAAGCATGTAGAGAGGAAGACCAGGTAGGAGGACATTACAAAAGAGGAACTTGTGTAAAAATGGAAAAAAGGAGGATGATGGATGGACAATGCAATGCAATGAGGAGTAAACAAGGCTTGGGAAAGAACGGGATGTGAAATCACAGGAAAGTATGCCAAAACTGAAATGGATTAGCCTACAATAACAAAAGTTCTGTTTATTCATGAAATATTTTGGTCATATAAAAATATCTAGAAAATAAGAAAATAAACATCTGTGTGTCTAGCATCCGGCTTGAGAATTAAAACACTGCAGTACCCTAGATGCATCCTCCTGATCCACTTCCCTCTCTGCCTCCTCAGAGGTAACCAACCCTCTGCATTTGATATTTATCCTCTCCCTGCATTTCTTTACACTTTTCATATATATGTTTGTACCTATAAACATATGGTATAGTTCTGAGGATTTAACTTTATATGAATGGGTCATAAAGTGTATCTCTTTACAAAGTGCGTATTTAGCATTGTCACTGAGATTTATCATACATTCACTTTCTCTCTATAGTATTTCATTCGTATAGTCCTAACATAGTATTTCACCTTCAATATATACCCCCTCATTTATTTATTCATTACTGCTCACATATTTACTCACTCCTGATGATTAACAATTTAGTTATTTCGAAATTTTGCTATTACTAACAATGTTGTAGTAAATGTTTTTCCTGGTACATGTACAACACTCTCTCTGGAATCCATACCTAGGAGTGGGATTATTGATTCAAAGGTATGTATATCTTTACTAAGTATTGACAAAGCTTTACCCAAACTGTTTTACCAACTGATGCGACCAACCCATAGTACATCAAAGCTGTCACGTCAACATTTGGTATTGTCTGGTTCTGATGGGTGTGCAATGGCATCTCATTGTAATCTGCAGTTCCACGTAAACATGGGAGATATAGATGGTATGCTGTTTGGTCCCACTTTGTTTAGGGTATGTAGGTCTTCAGTGCTAACATGAATTAATCAATCTTGTCTACTGTACTTTACATTTTTTCTTCTTGTTTAAAAAATTCTTCTCTACTTTAGGGTGTATATCCTGAAGGCACATAAAATTAAGTGAATTTTAAAATGCCCTGTTAAAACCACTCAAGGAATAGATATATGGGCCAACAATTTAAGGCATTCTAAATCCTCTCATTGAACAGGAAGCAAAACAAGCTATCTAGGTCAAAAAGTAACAAAATCAAAAAGTACAGGGGGAGGGGGGAATATACAAACATGCAAAGTATTACAAAACAGGGCCCCTCAGCAAATCCAAAATTTCAGATTAAAGTAACAATGGGAAGCCATTTTTACCCATCGAGTTAGTACAGATAATTACAGCAACACTCAACGCTGATGAGGGTAAGGTGAAACAAAGCAGCACAGCAGCCTCACGTGTCTCCTGTAGGGATAGAAACTGGACCATTTAGAAGGAAAATAATCTAAATATGCATACCATAAATCTTAAAATGGTTCAAAACTTTTAACCCAGTAATTTAAGGAAATAATCAGGAATATAAGCCATGATATATATATATAAAATATGATAGTTCCAGCACAGTACATGACTGTAAAACTGAGAGACTTCAATTATCAACATTAGTGTGATTAAATAAATTACGCAATATCTATAAAACATATGTAGCCACTAAAGTTGGGATTTACAGAAAATGTTTAATGATAAATATTTAAGCCAGAAAAAGTGTAAAGTTACATTTGCAATACAACATCAACCATTTAAAATGTGTAGAGAAAGGAAATTTACTCAAATGTTTGCTTCCCTAAATGTCCACAGTATAGCCGTAATACTTTGCAGCATTAGAAAATAATTAAATACTAGAACAAGAGAGCAATGCCTATATTTTCTTCCTACACTGGTACTGCATACAATTAAGAATATTCAGGCTGGGCACGGTGGCTCACGCCTGTAATCCCAGCACTTTGGGAGGCTGAGGTGGGTGGATCACGAGGTCAAGAAATCAAGACCATCCTGGCCATGGTGGAACCCCATCTCTACTAAAAATACAAAAATTAGGCCGGGCGCGGTGGCTCACACCTGTAATCCCAGCACTTTGGGAGGCTGAGGCGGGTGGATCATGAGGTCAAGAGATTGAGACCATCCTGGCCAACATGGTGAAACCCCATCTCTCCTAAAAATACCAAAAAAATTAGCTGGGCATGGTGGCACACGCCTGTAGTCCCAGCTACTGAGGAGGCTGAGGCGGAAGAATCACTTGAACCCAGGAGGCGGAGGTTGCAGTGAGCCGAGATTGCACCACTGCACCCCAGCCTGGTGACAGAGCTAAGACTCCATCTCAAAAAAAAAAAAAAGAATATTCAGACTACATTAGTATTAATAATATCACATATCAGTCTCAAGACTGAACACCTCGAAATATGTAGGAGACTCATTACAAGGAAGTTATAACTATATTTTACTTCAAAAGTTCTATGAAATAAACTGGAGGTATTAGTTGTAAACATTCACATAATAGTTATTAAAACTATCATAAATCTAAATGGCTAATCCTAACTTTCAGAAATACACACAAACCTTTATAGTGTATCATTTCTAGGCTATTCAATTCTAAAACATTACAGCTTGAATCTCAACTTATTTCGCCATGAATATGAACCCATTCTAGAAATTATTCAAAACGGTTTTTGGCTTATATCTTTTAAAAGCTGCTTTTCTGACAAAATCATTTAGATGCTCTAATTTTCTAAGTTTTTTTGTTTTGCTTTTTTAATTTTAAAATAACATATTTTTCACTGATGGACATAAACATCCACATATACCCAAATACTATTCAAAATCTACACAAGTCTATGAATTATAAAGCCTAAGTCCCACTGATTCTCCAAAGGGGGCCACTATTAATACCTCTTTAAGAGTTTTATATTTTTCAGAATCACTTTTTCTATACTAGTTATTTTTTAAATTATAGTTTCAGATGGGACTGCTAAGTCTACAATGGACATTTGTCAGTTGACGACCTTCCAGAAAATTAGTTCTAAAATTCTAAGCATCACCATGTGCACAGTATAAATTACTGCGGAGTCCATTTACTTACTGCTTAGCTCTGAAAGCCTGAAATAGTTTTTGGCAAAAAGCAATAAAATTCAACCTGACCTATAAACTGCATTCATCTAAAACATAGTTAAGATGATTTACTACAATGGCATACTAAGACAAACAAGAAAGAGAAAGAATCCACAGCCCAGTTTTTATATTTAAACTTGTAACTAAACAACAATGATGAAAAACATATTGTTTTACCTAATGGTGAAATGTTCCAAGAATGTGTTATGTGCTTTAATATATCAGCTTCCCAAAGACTTCCATTCTCATATATTTAGAAAATGTAGACCACAGAACTGGCATTCTATAAATGTTTGTTGAATGAATTTACACATGTTTCATAAGAACCAGATATCAAAACTTCAACTAAGCCCAACCAGTAAATGATACTATGATGAAAGCACAAACTATAGAACACATGCTGTTTAATCACAAAATAGTTCTTATTTTGCAATTATTTATCATATCACTAAACATGAAGTGCAGTTTTCTAAGATCAGAAATCCCTTTTAAAAGCAATGGAAACCATGTTGTATGCACCACCTACAAATTAGAACAGCTGAAGTGATATGAAAGCAGCATTATTATTTCAAGTCCAATGACCATCAACTTAATCAGAATTTGTACCTGTCTCAGTCAGTGAAGCCTGCTATAATAGAAAAGTATCTACTGGGTGGCTTAAACAACAAACATTTATTTCTCATAGGTCAAGAAGCTGGAAATCGCATCAGGGGGCCAGAATGAACTGGTTCTTGGTGAGGGCGCTCACTGAGTTACGTCGCATATGGCCATTTCTTGGTACATGCAAGAGAGCTCCTGGGCCTTTTTTTTTTAAATAAGGATACTAATCTTATGATGAAGGACCAGCCCTCATGACCTAATCTAACCTTAATGACCTCCCAAAAGCCCCATCTCCAAATACTATCACACTGGGGGTTAGTGTTTCAACATGTGAATTTTGGGGGAATACAAACATTCAGCCAGCAGCAGCAACCATCCTTTACTTATTCATGACAAAGGAATTTCATCACAAATATTACCAGAGGAAAGCATTATTATCGGGGCTCTTTCAGCCAGATCTGAATAATATCATCAAAAGAACTCCACTTAAAAAACTCTTGCCAAATCATAAAAGGCTCATTATCACTAATTATAGTTTTTGGTCATTCCTAAGGAAGAGGATGTTTCCACGTAAGATGATACCAAATGGTTTCTCTCAAAATGCACTACTAAAACAAGGTTCTAAATTAACATAAGAAGTTTACAGAACAGCAGTAATATTAAGTGTGATAGATATATGTGTGTGCATGTACATGTGAATATCTAAAACATGATGAATGTTTACTTTGCATAAGGTACTGTTTTAAATAGTTTACTAATACAGTGATAGGTTTCATGAATGTCGCAAGGCCAGATAGGACTTGAAAAATGCTTATGAAATGGATAAATGGAAAAGAACCAGAGAAGATCACCTCCTCTAGAACTCTGAGATGGGCTGGAGTGTGGCTCAGCAATACAAGCACCCCTGGGAGCCTGTGAGAAATGCAGAATCTCAGACCCCATCCCAGACCTACTCAATGAGAATCTGCATTTTGAAAGATTCAAAATTGTTTCTATGCATAGCAAGATTTAACTTTAAAAAGAAGGAGCTCTGAAAAAATAAGGTCAGCACGTGGAGTGCAGCAAGGACATACAGCAGGAATAATTGTGGGGAAAAAAAAAACAAAAAAACACCTAACTTCTGAGCCAGACACAACAGAGAATGTAATATGAAAAATTTTTGAAAATTATTAAACTGCTTTTCTCTTTTGCATTATGAATAATGGGAGAAGAGGCAGACACTGGTGTCACCCAGACAAAAATGGAAGAGTACAAGTGGCTTCCTTTCCCAGGCATCCCATGGCAGAGCCTGCAAGCTTGAGAGCTACAGGGCATTCAGTGAGGAGCAACGGCAAAAGGCAGATCAGGAAAAGAGAGGCAGAATCAGACCCATATCTTAATCTCCTCTCTGGGCCAAAGTACCAGAGGTAAATTGTATGTCGGAAAAGATGAAGAAATTGCTACAGGCAGGCGGGCCTGTTTGGGTTAAGAAAGTCTCCCAGGCAGCAACACATCCAAGCAGCATGATGAAGTGCGGCTAAGCAGAGGGAATGCCTGAGTTGACCTTTCCCCCACCATGGGATGTCTGCGGAACGGATGCAAGATATAATTTTCCTGATGCTTGAGATAACCAGAGAAGGCAAAGCACTCAAAACAGCTAAGAACCTGGCTACCTTGTACTGGCTCTACAGGAAAGGGTTGCCTTAGAAAAACAGAATAAGAGGGCCATAGCATCTCTAAGATTGAAAGGAAAACTGCAGCCAACCTGGGGTATACAGGTTTCACACAGATAATGTACTGCTTAGTATATACTCACAAACGAAAAGTTACAAGAGGACACGATTTACCATGGGACAGAGTTAAGACGCCACAAATAGCTGAAGCTAAAGAACTGAAAAAAATAGTTTTTCAGACTGTGAAATAAGTACACTACAATGAAAATGTCTTTGAGAAAGCCAGAAAATAAAGAACAGATAAAATGAACCTAGAAAAAGTGTGAGTAGCAAAAAAGATAAAAACCACAAAGAAGTTATAAAGAAGTTCAAATGAGAAGCTCAATCTTCATATAAAAGGTACTCCAGAACGAGAGAAGGGAATAGACACATTACCTCTTTAAAAAAATATATAGATTGATATTGTTACATGACAATCTGTTACTCAATACTTCTGTATCAATCAAAAAGTCAATAATTTAAAGTGGAAAGTAATTTAAAGAGTGACTGGAAAGGGAAAAAGGAAAAATAAGAACACTGCCTATTTTTCTGAATGTTCTGAAAAGTTTAAAATAAAAAAATAATAGATTAAAAATTACTTAAAGGGTGTATTACTTGGATTTTATCACTTTTAATGCTAGGCATGACTGCAGACCAGGACACATGAGTCTTTAAAGCAGTGTGAAGATGCTAAAATCAAATGGATGGAAAAAGGTGCTGAAGGCAAGAGAGGACGAATGGATGGACGCAAGTGCACACTGCTGGCCTTGAATTAGAGGAGCACCATCTTATAACGCCAGCAACTTTACTGCTCAGCATTACTTTTTACAGTAACAAAATATACCTTGCATACATTTCTTGATCTGATTGCTGACGGCATTAATGTGCTCAGTTTGTGAAAACTTAAATGAGCTACTATACACGGACCAATTTTAAGCTATACTGATAAATGTAATTCTTTAAATTAGATTAACTTCAGAACCATGTAAGAAGGCAGTTTTCTTTTAACTCCTACTATATTATATTGATTTTAACTATTGGTCTACTTACAAGTTCCATCCCTATTAAATACCATGAAGAACAAAATTAGTAAGCCTTCAGAAAAGGCTGTCAAGATATGTCCAAACAAGAAAGACATATAATATAGATTATTTACTAGAAAAAATTCTGGACTGTACTCTAGTAAGGCAAGGGTACCAGAAGGAGTTCCATACAATTCAAGACAAGTTTTATGGAACTCTTTTTACAATTTATTACAAGGCACAAATACTATCATAGATGATTCACTGTTTCTCTATCAAGGTTACCACCACTTTTCAAGAGATGCTTCTCCTAAAAGTAAATCCATTATAATCCTGGAGTTCTATTAGGAATCTCTTTGAGTCAACAGTACAGAAAGTTTTAGAAAGATTTCATATTTTGTGGGAAGTTCTCATTAAATTTCAGAGAAACGGCATCATCTTTTAAAAGATAAAACTTAATAATAAACTCAACGTTTCATAATTTACACTAACATTTATTTTTTTAAAAAAGTTTACAAGAAACCACTGCACTAATTCTAATAATAGATAATAAAATGAAGAGAACATTACTTTGATAACATTTGTAAAGTCTTCTGATTACTTAAAATACCATTCTCTATAAAATGCTTAACACAGCACAGATATTTACCTGGTCTAGTCCCAGTAAGGAGGCTGTTAACAGAAATCCAAGTCCCTTAAGGAAGTTATGGTGGAATTAGAAACCAATGTTTAAAACTGAATTTCTATTTCTTGAGGTCTTCATTAGATATACATACATACATACATACATACATATATATATGCACATATATATATATATATATATGTGTGTGTGTGTGTGTGTGTGCATACACACACACACACCCTTGCTAAGAAAAGCCAATAAAAAGAATTTAATGTCTGTGGCCATAAATGGATGAAACTGCAAGGAGGGCTGATTCCAGAGGGTCTCTAAAGTATTTATAATAACAGCCTATAATTATTAAGAATGTATGTACCATGTAGTATTCTAAGTACTTCAGATGCATTAGCTTACTTTGTCCCTAGCCCTATGAAGTAGATACATTTATTATCCAGCATTTACAAAAGAAAAAACTGAAGCTTAAAAAATTTGGATGACTTGCCGAAGGTCTCACAGAAAATGTTTTACCACCAGAGTACTAAGTCAACTACCCTTTCCTATCTGTAGAGTCTTTCTACAGAACTAAATAAACCCTGGAGGGGGAAAAAAATTCTTTACACATGGAGAATGTTAGAAAATTGAATTCACAGATAGCAAAGTCTTTTCCAAATTATGTTTCCATACAACACAGAGCTTACAGCCAATCAGCGTTAAATGGTACACTCAGAAATACATGAAGGGAATTGACAGATTTATAACCAAAGTAATTTCTGAGAGGCAGGCTACCTCCACCTCCACCCCACAAGGTCAACAATGAAGTCCCAATATTGACACTCACCTCCCCTACCTAGTATCTATTTTATTCTTTTTTTTCTCCACTCGATGTTATGAGGAATTATTTTTATGTATATATTTTATTTCCTTAAATTCTCTTAAGGATCTGGTAAGGCTAAAGCATAACTTGATACCAAAAGCATGGAACACACTTTACAAATCCTTCTTACCACCTAAGAACAAGCAAGACATAAAGAACAGACTGGTGGTGAGTTTCTGAGCAGCCTGCTGGCTCCTAAAAGCTGAGGTTACCAGATTCACATCATCCTATGTGAAATATACAGTTGTGAGTATATATTAAATGCCTAATAGCAATATTTTAAACAAAGCAGCAAAATAACACATAGCAATGCAAAAATACCGTTAAAAACAAAGCACCAAGAATATGCAAATAGGAAAATCATATTTCACTCTACTACTTAATTTACCAAGAGTCATGATATTTTTCTGATCACTCAACAAGAATATGGTGCCCAAAATTAATTTATTTTGGAGCTGTGTTAGGAATAATGTAGTAGGTTTTAGTTACTCTAAACCAGCAAGATATATATTGAGCCAAAATTCACTCAGAATAACCAAGGCACAAAGAATATGTATCAATTTTTCCCTTTAAAGGAAAACTAGTCAAAATTAATGTTCAATAATTTATCCATTCATTTAACCAACAATTATGAAACAGCTACTATGCGCCATCCCATCAGGTGATAAGTCTGATGAGATTCATGCTCTGATGGGGCCAATACCATAGAGAAAGGCAAGAGACAATAAAAAGTACAGGATGATTTTACTATGGTGTTATTAGGAAGGGAGAGGAAGGAAGACTAATTTAGACTGAATGATCAGAAAAAACTTCAATAAAGAGGAGGCAAAGAAAAGCTTTATTATTTCACATTATGACTTGAGTATCACCACGGGTTTGGTATGACATGTAAGAAACTGATGTTTTTAGTGTTACCATGATAGTCACATAAATTCTCAAGGAATGGAGAATGTAAAATTACAATCATTTTGCACTCTCTAAAGTTATACATGAGATACCAATGAAGATAATAGGAAGTGAGGTGCTGCTATAACAAACACCCAAAAATGCAGAAATGGGCAATGAGCAGAGGCTGAAAGAATTTTGAGGAACATGATAGAAAAAGCCTAGGTGGCCTTGACATACTGTTAGTAGAAATATGATGCTAATGTCTCTCCCAGTGTGGACTCAGAAGGAAGTAAGGAGCATGGCAGACAAAACATATATCATCTTAGAAAATACGTAAATTATCACAAACATACTACTGCTAGATGAAGACTTTAAATTTGCTGATGAGGACCTGGATGGGAAGAAAGGTGAAACATGTTATTAGAAACTAGAGGAAGGGGGATCCTTGTTATATACAGGCAGAAAGCTTAGCTGAATTAAGTCCAGTATGTGGAAAGCAGACCTTTTAAGCTATGAACCTGGACATTAAGACGAAGAGATTTCCAAGCCAAGTGTTGAAGATGTGGCCATTTTTTGTTTGTTTTGCTTTGGTTTTTCTTGCTGGTTACAGTAAAATGGGAGAGGAAAAAAGTGAAGTGAAAGAATATTAAATGAAATAATACTGTTAGACAACCCTAATTCCACAGGCAAGAAACAAGCTGATAAAAGTAATCAGCAGCATACAGGTGCTACCACCCTTCATTAGAAAAGGATGACTCCAAGAGCAAGGAAGTTCAGTATCCAGAGGGTGGAGCAAAGAGTCACAGGGAACTATCCCTATTCCTTGAAATTTAAAGGAGTTTTGAAAGTGCTCAAAAGTAATGCCTCCTTTTTTCTTTCCATTTAATGATAATCTATGCCTGACCCACCATATTCTGGGAGCAGATAACTTGTTTGCTAGTTTCCCAGGTCCACAAACAGAGAGAAATTCTGTTCCACTATGGATTACACCCAGAATCTCACCCATTCTGAGTTAGATCAAGAACCCTGGGTTGAGATTTTTGGAATCTGTTGTGGCAATATTGAGTTGAGACTTTTGGAGATGTTGGGAGAGGGTGAGTGCATTTTGCATGCAGGATGGACATGAACTTTTGGGAGCCAGAGGGTGGGCTGTGGTAGGCAAAATGATAGTTTGAAAGATAGGCATGTTTCAATCCCTGAAACCTGTGAATATGTCACCACACAGGGCAAAAGGAATTTTGCAGATGTGTTCTTGAGATGGGGCTATTAACTTGGATTATGTAGATAGACCCAATGCAATTACAAGGGTCCTTATGAGTGAAAAGAGGAGGCAGGAGAGTGATGCCACAAGAGAAGGAGTCCACCAAGCTATTGCTGGCTTTGAGATGGAGAAGGCACCACGAGCCAATGAAGGCAGGCAGTCTCTGTAGAGGTTGAAAAAGGCAAGGGAATGGATTCTTCTCTATAATCTCCAGAAGGAAAGAAGCCGTATCGACATTCTGATTTTAGCCCAGTGGAAACACTTCTCTGACTTCTGACCTCGAGATCTGTATGACAGTAAATTTTGCATTAGGTCACTAAGTTTGTGGTAATGAACATTCATTTAAAAATTATTTTTGCCCTATTTCCATTAACGTTTTTAATTGGCACTTAACGAGTTATGACAGAAGGCAGTCTGAGCACTAAAAGATTAGGTAGAGCTGATCTTAGTTCATAAGACTCAAATGGGGTCTGGGGTCTGAACTTCACCAATGTCTTAATCTGAGGAGTCATACATTGGTTAACTGCATGCCACAACATGTGACCAAAAAATCTGCGACAAACACAGCCAAATACATTCAGTTCTTCCATGTGAATCTGTTGTACATAGAATTTTCCAAGGCAGTTAGAAACGTAAAACAAAATAAAAATTAAGATTGTGGTTGGATACACGATTTTCGTTTAAAAAATTACATCAGTGTTTTTCAGGTTTCAGTAATATCTATTAAATTCTTTAAGATGGGCATATTTCCTACCACTGGTACATTTAACAAGAGTTATACTTTTTTACGCATTAGAAATTGGGGCCAAAAATAAAAATTAGAAAATGAGATCTACCTTTACAAAAAAAGAATCTGTAGGGCAAAGTGCCATAACTGCAACACAGCAGACCCTCCTCCAATGAATATCCATTATCATTTTCTCAACTTTAATTTATCAAATACAATGACTGAAAAGCTCTTATAAATATAAGGAAAAAATCTTAAACCAAACAATTTGATTTTAGGTGCCATGTGTTCACTCTGGTCATCACATAATTTGCTATTCCTTTTTTACTTACATAATTTGGTTGGGCAGTTATTTGCTCTCATTGATAGTGAAAAATGGAAGAGTATAATGTTTACATTCCAGCAAGATAATAATTTTACATAATTAAGGAGTCATTTTACACATGGTAAAATGAAAGGGTTGTTAGGAATTCAAAGAAAACCTACAAAGATTCTGCCCTTAAAGTTCTCACAGCAGTAGGAGAATAGGCTGGGCAGAAGGCTACACGACACAAGAAACCAAGTGCAAATATGCTTTAACATATGACAACAGTTTCTGTTTGGAGGAGAAGAGTGCCCTGAGGAAAAAGTATAAGAGCAGAAGGAAGCCAAATCTAAAAGATTTCATTCTGCAGGAAACGGAAAAGTCAACAAACGTTTTTGGGCAAGGAAGCAGCATGGTACCTACAGTAGAAAGAAGAGGCTAGAGGGAAAAACAAGAAGCAGGAAAGCCTAGTGGAAATAGGCTGCCAGAGGCAGAGAAGGACTTGAACTATGAACATGAAAATGAAAAACAGAAGATAAAGAAAAAATCAGCACTTCCAAAACATACTTTTATACCACGTGTGGCTTATTAAAGTAACTGCTAATACAAGGGAGACCATGAGAGAGAAGCACACAACCCATGCTGAAATATCGAGTCCGTTTAGTCAAGGAAATGGGCTTTTTGACATCTAACATCCTAAACCCATTCTAAGAAAGCCAACCAATGAAATATCAAAAGTCCTGCATGCCAAAATTTCTCAACTAGGGAAGTCACAGGGCAAGTTCGAAAGGAGTGAAGATTAATGATGTAGCATCCCAAAGAGCTGGCTGGTGGTAGCAATAGAAAAATTCCCACCAAAGAGAAGAAATCCAATCCCTCAGCTCATTTTCCCCCAAACCTGTAATATTTAAACCAAGCTAAAGGAGGAGCGATAAGGCTGTGGATTTTTGTATATGTGGGTGAGTGGAGCGGAAGGAAGGATAGTGAGGTGGAATAAATGAGAATACTGCTCAAAGCTTTGGAACAGAAAATTAATTCATGATCATCTTATTAGTATATCATCTCGTATATCCTCAAAACACATAAAATATTTAGTAAGTGCCAGTAGTACACTATAGTTACTTACTATAGCATAAGCTTAATCTCACTGCCCTTAAAAGGGTGATAAATTAAAGCATTCTCAAAGATATAACAATAAAAAATAATTTCCCCAACCATTAGACATATATTTTTAAAAATTTTCATTATTACTTATTTCTTTAAGTTTCTCCATTAAGTATTATCAATCTAATAAGCATAAAAACTAAACCTAAAAGACAACCCAAACTCTGGCCTAATTTCCTTAAGGTCAATGATTACACTTGGTCCTCTTTTTTTAAGGCCTAATTCACTGCTCAGTATAATGAAATACCTCTGATTTAAATCACATAGACATTCAGTGCCAAAATCTTTACTAATAGTGTGCAAGTCTCATATCCAAATTTCTCAGCCCAGCTGTCTAAAATGACAATACATTCCTTATGAAAAAAAATGTAATATAAGCTATTTAACAGGCTGTCTTAAAAGTACCTTAGAGATTTTATGCCTTAAATTTAAAAAACATCATTTGATGAGAAAAACAGAGTAACTGAAGAGGAAGATCTGATGTAAATGGCTGTGACACTGGTTATACGTTACCTAGAAACGATTTTACATTTCTAGTTGATTCTGTTGCCGTGTTTTACATGGAATTATTTCATTGAGCTGCTTATACATATGCTGTAAACATTAAAAAAAAAAAAAAAAAAAAAAAAAACCCAGAGGTCACAATTCACTACTAAAGTCAAATTAGGAAAACAATGTTTTCAAACATTCCAAGAATTAAATGTCTGGAATAAGTAACCCAGCTTTCTGTTTACAGGACTAGGGTGCTGGAACTCCGGGCAAAAGGGTAGAGTAGAATGGGGATAAGACAGAGGAGAGTGCTGGGCCAGCAGGACAGCCAGGATTTCCACAGAGAAGAGACAGGCAGGAAAAAACAAAAGACCAAAGCTAGAAAAGACAGCCGAAAGAATTCGATCACCTCAGGATTTCTAAAAATCATTCTGAAATATTTCTAACGGCACTGGTTCTGGTGTAGAGATATAAGAGCTCCATAATTTCTTCAGAAAATGAGGCCTCTGCTACATCTTTCCTTGAACTCACTATGATGACTGTAGATTCAACTTTTGGTTCTATATTATACATTCAATTATATTTAACTGTTAATCTAGAACAGTGGTCCTTAACTAAGGCTATATTTTGCCCCCAGAGGACTTGAGGCATTATGTGGAAACACTTTTGGGGCTCACAGATTGGGAAGCTGCTACTAGCATCTAATGAGTGGAGGCCAAAGATGCTGCTGAACATCCTACAATGCACAAAAACAGCCTGCACAACAATTACCTAGCCCTAAATGCCAACTGGGCTAAGGTTAAGACACACTCATCACTCCTAAACATAAGCAAAAGTCTACTCCTGGGACCTTTATACTAGTCCATCCCTAACAGTCATCTAATTAAAGGACAAAACACCACCACCAGAGGATTCATTTTTCAATTGCTTTAAACACGGTGGATGGTTGGTTCAAACTGAGTCACATTGAAATAATGTATCACACCGGGAGTGCAAAAACTGTAAGAACTTTTTAATTCTTCTTTTATTTCATATCTATCTCACATTCAATTCACAAGAGGAGCAGATACACTAACATCCTCAAAACACAGATTTCTTATTAATGCAAAAACTTAGGCAGACAGTATTAACTGAGGAAGATTTATGTTGGGGGCGAGAGGGTGAAAGGCACCCAGGTCTTTAAAATGCAAAGTTATTTCACAGTTTACTTGCAAAATGACTCAGATCATTATTACTTTTAGTCATGCCAACTTTGCTGCTCCCGAGCCTACTAGTATTGGAGGAAAAAAAACCACCATTTTTTCTGCAGTCATGAAACCAATGAAACAGAAGCTTACTGAAAAACAGGTTTGTGCAACATTTCTATTTTTTTATAACTGGTGTAAAAATAAAAGCAATCCTTGGAAATGCAAATGAAGATTCTGAGAAACCTTTCATCTACCTAAATACATAGAGTGTGAGAAGAAAACATGCAAACAGAAGAAAATCCTAACTCACAAATCTTAACCTGCGAATATTTTCCTAATGCTTCCCTCAGTGAAAATCCTGGTTTACTCTTTTTTAGTTTCTTTCCCGTCAAACATTTGGAAAAGACCTCCACGTAGCGTTCCACGAACCGAACAGTGCTAAGAACAAATAAAAACCCTGGCGTGTACCTCGCAAATCTCATTCATCTGAAACCGTGGCAGCAGAGACAGAGCCCTGTTGTCTGGCGTGACCCTCTCGCTCTTTTCACAGCGGTTTTCATCACTCGAGTACCTGCCTTGCCTACTACTAAAGCAAAGCTTCCCAACCCCACTGGGTGGCTTCCATGTCCCCACAGCAAGAAAAATCAAGCATCCAGCGCAGCCTCTTTGCTCAGCGCAGGGTGAATGTAATCAGTGCTCCTTGACCACTTAGGGAGTCGCCATAGGAAGTTAACAGGAAAGGCATTTCAGCCCCATCTCAGAGGCCCCACAAAAGGTGCAACGATTTCACCAAACGTGGCACTCTGGGCAAGAGAAAACCAGAGTCGAAACACAGCCTACACCTCGTTAGAAGGAGGGTTTTCCGGGAGGGGGTTGGGGGCGGGGGGCTGCTTTTATTTTCTAGCCGCGAATGCCCCTTCATCTTTATAAGGCTGAGCGAAACTTCAAAGCAAAGGCTTTCCACGCAACCCGCCGCCTCGGACTCGCGCCTGGGCTCCTCACTGGATCGCGCGAAGGCAACCGAGTGAAGGGACGCGCCCGCCCTACCGCGGGGAGTCCTCGCCCGCTGGGGCGGAGGGAGGCCGGACACCCGGAGAGGAGGACCCGCCTCGGCTCCGCACCGCCCGACACAGCTCCCGCTCCGAAGCCTCCTCGGGCGCTTCCTCCCTTTCCCTCCGGGTTTCCAAACGCTGAGGGCCGCGCAGCGGTCACCGCGAAGCGCCGCGCCCGGTCCCCCGCCGACCCCCAGGCCCCCGACCCGGCCGCCCTTACCGAGCAGCAGCAGCTTGACCTCGCGCGCAGCCTTCTCTCCGTCCTCGCGGAGGTTGCGGTCGATCATCTTACTCCGCTCCACCGCCGCCTTGTCCTCGGCGCTCAGCGTGCAGCCCATGGTGCCGAGAGCGAGAGCCTGTCGCCGCTCCCTCCGCGCCCGGTGCGGGCTCCAAGCACAGGGGAATCCTTTCTTCCTCAGAGCGGGCGTTCGAATGCCTCCCGACGGGGGCCACGCCACCCCCACCACTTCCTAAGCTGAGTCGAGGGCGACGCCGTCCGCAGAGGGGCAGACAGCAACGGGCGGCTGTTCCTCACCTCCGGGCTCCGCTCCAGGCCCGGTTCAGCGCCCCCAAGTCCCGGATTTGGGGCTTTGAAGCTCCGGGCAAAGCGGCTGCTGCCCTCCAGCCGGTGGCCGCGCCGCAGCCTCGCCAAGCCCAGCCGAGCTCGGCCTCCGCGCGCCGCCGCGGCCCCGCCCCTGCCCGCCCCTCCCGCCACCCGGCGACCACTCCCAGGGCGCGCGCCCGCGCACGTGCCCTGGGACAGCGCCCCCTCGGAGGGGTGCGCGCGCCCGCCTGGCCCCCGACCCCGGCGCCGCGCCACCCCCGAGAGCCCGGCGCCCCCTGGCAGCCTCCCCGGAGCACGGCACTGCCCGGCGGGGCTGTGGCCTCCTGCCCTGGGCGGGAGTGGGGTAATTTCTTTCCGTTTACTCACACCAAGGGAGCTGTGCGTACCTGTCCCTTTGGGTGGGGGTTGGAGAGCTGCCAAAGTTGCCGAAAAAAGCCAGTCCTGGGCGTTTGAGCACGCCCAGCGCCGGCAGCCACGCGAGGGTTTTCAAAATGCAAACCCCTGTAGGCTGATGTTCAGGGCCGTGGGAAACAGAGAGCTGGGGAGGGAATGGAGCCTGGTGAAACCAGAGATGGGCACAGTGGAGAACAGAAAAGTCGGGGGAGGCGACTGGGAAAGGGCACCAAGGTCAACTTTCTTCTAGTTTTTGCTTCTCTTTCCTTCCTTCTAGCCCTCCCTCCTTCCTCCCAGTCTCACGTTTTTCCGCAAGAACCCATTTTGAAGGATTTCCTCGGAACCTGAAAAAATGGGAGACAAAGAATCAAAAAGTATTTTTAAATGACAAGAGCAATAAAACACGCCAACACAAGCCAATCTCCACATCGTAGCAGATCTCTAGAGCAGCACATAAGCTTCCATGCCAAATTTTGAGCCAATATTTATGACTGTGTTTGTAATTCCTGTACCATTGGGCATGTCATTTTTACAGGCCTTTGCTTCTTTGCCCATGAAACGAGGAGTAGATCTATGGTGCTATCTCCCCATCCTTCTGGCTCTCACTGGTCGGTGGAAATAAGTTCCTGGGGCCTGCGGGAGGCATTCTACTCAGCACCGAATGAATGAACAGAGGCTTAAGATCTCATCTCTTCCTGTCAATTGCACTACACCTTTCCTCTACAGACATCACAGGAAGCGTTAACTGATTAGAAAATAGGGCTGGTAACAAGGAAATACATCTTTCTTGATGAATTAAAAATTGGGAAAGCCTCCCTGGTTTTCATCTGGAAATCTTAGTCTCTAAAAATCATTTGGGAAAACTGAGCTTGAGTTTTCCAAGGTGAGGCTGAACTGATGATACAGGCAGAATAGCTTTCAAGTAGGACACTTAGACCAGGCTGGTGAGCTAGCAGAGACTGAGTTGCCTCCTTATGGGACAAGTCTTTTCCTGTTCTCCTATGAGAGTCACACCTGCTGGGCTGATGAGATGCAATTTCAAGATCTGCCTCAACTATAACCTTTTGTAATATAACAACAAAAAGGAAGAATCTTTAAATGTACTTAGTCACCTTCTACACTTTAATTCTTGGCACTCTAAATGCGAATGTGTATCAGAACTCCGGAATTAAACTTAAGGAAATCAAATTTCAACACGAGCCGTTCTGGATTGTTTTTTATGATGAGTCTTTCCTATTAAGTTTGGACCAGACAGAGCATGAAAAAAACAGTTTCAGCAAAAGAAGAAGCAGTGGGGGCTAAATTTTGGTAGAAATGTCTATAAAACTTGTGTTTAGGGGAAATGAAGGTGTAACAGAAGTTTGTCAAATAGGTGACATTACTTCTGTCCTTTGAAGTTAGTCAAATATGTGAGTTAAATCTGATACATAAACAAATAAGACCAACAAATTAGATTTATATGTAGTCAAATTCCTAAGAGGATGAAGAGTAATGAACTGATCAGTATGGGGGGAGCTTCTAAGATAGGAACATTTTCAAGAAATATTTGAAGCAAGTGATAACAGGATATTGGTGGGGAGTTTCAAGAAGTATATATTAGTCAGTTCAGGCTGCCCTAAAAATACCATAGACTGAGTAGCGGAAACAATAGGAATATATTTTTCACAGTTCTGGAGGCTGGTAAACCTAAGATTAAGGTGCCAGCTGATTCAGTTCCCCAGTGAGGGTTCTCCTGCTGCCTTGCAGATGGCCTCCTTCTTGCTGTGTCCTCACATGGCAGAGCGAGAGTGAGAGAGAGCTCAAAAGCATTCTGGTCTCTCCTCCTCTTCTTATAAAGGCCCCACTTTCAAGACCTCATCCAAATCTAATTACCTCCCAAAGGTTCCAACTCCAAATACCACTGTATTGTAGCTTAGGGCTTTGGAGAGACACAAACATTCAGGCCGTAATAGGGTATATTTTGTTTGAGGGGAATAACCAGCTGAACAGTTAATGCGCAAGATACATGAAAGAGAAAACAATGGTTTTAGAATTGAAAGTAGTTTGGCTGTGAAGAATGATAGGATGCATGGGTCAAAGTTGGGGTAAAGAATGATAAGATGTATGGGACAAAGTTGGAAGACAGCTTTAAATGCTAAGGTGAAGAGTTGGACTTGATACAGTGGGTACTAATGTTCCTGACATTCTTTCCTGAGTTGGGTAACAGATGTTCAAAAAAAAAAATTAAAAAAACTTCTTACCTCTACATGTAAAACAAATGGGTTACCAGCCAGTGAATTGTGTTAGTAATCCAAATACGAGCTGGCGAGAGTCACTCAAGATAATGACTTACATAATTATGATGTCGCAAAATGTGATTCAACAACCTTGTCAAGGAGGTGGAGCAGATATTATTTACTTCTCTTTTATACAGAGTGAAATAGAAATGATAGAGATTAAAGCACTCTACTTGAAAGTACTGCATTTTCTTTTCAGTATCATGTTTGTTTTTAACAGCTTTTTTGGGTTGTAAGTCATATGCCATAGAATTTGCCTATTTAAAGTGTACACTTCAGTGGCTTTTACTATATTCACAGATTTGTGCAGCCATTACTGCAATCAATTGTAGAATGTTTTCATCACCACAAAAAGAAGCTCTTGTTTTCCCTAGCCATCATCCCTAATCCTTTATCTTTCCCCATTCCTAGACAACCATTAATCTAATTTGTCTCTTTATATTTGCCTATTCTGACATTTTATATAAAAGGAATCATATAGTATATAGTATTTTGTGACTGACTTCTTTACTTAGCATAAAGTTTTCAGGGTTCATCCATGTAGCATCCACTAGCACTTCATTTCTTCTTATTTCTGAATAATACTGAACATTATATATCAAAAGAGTTAGAGACAAATGTTAAGAGATAAATTAGAACACATTCAGCTGAGAGCCTGAGGTTTCAAAGTAACTCCAAACTATGTCATAAGGAATAATTGAAGAAATTGGGGATATTTAATGTAGGAATGAGAAGATACAAATGACTGAAGAGATGTCCTTTATCAAAAGGAATAGACTTTTGTAGCTAGCTTCAAGGTGGTGTTGGAAGAAATCTTCAGCAAACAAAAATTTACCTTGCTATGTTGTGGGAGCAAGGGAGCCTTATTGTAGGAAATTAAGAAGGAACTACAGAGAATGCAAAAGCTGAATAAGACTTTTTCAAGAATCTTAACCATGGAGAGGGGTAGACACATGGGATGGTAGTTGGAGAGATAGGTATAGGATTTGTTTCATTTCACTTGCCACTCCTCTAATTTTTCAAGGGAGAAAAAGAGATTGCTATTGATATGGTTTCACTGTATATCCATCCAAATCTCATGTTGAATTGTAATAATGCCCACATGTCAAGCGTGGGACCAGGTGGAGATAATCGAATCATGGGGTCAAATTTCCTCATATTATTCTCGTGGTAGTGAATACGTCTGATGAGATCTAACGGTTTTATAAGTAGGAGTTTTCCTGCACAAGTCTTCTTGCCTGCTGCCATGTAAGATGTGACTTTGCTCCTCCTTTGCCTTCTGCCATGATTCGGAAGCCTCCATAGCCATCCTGAACTGTGAGTCAATTAAGCCTTTTTCCTTTAAAAATTACCCAGTCTTGGGTGTCTTTATCAGCAGCATAAGAACAGACTAATACAGTTGTGGTACAAAGGAAAAAATAGGGCCACCCCACTTTCTGACCACCACTTCAGACCTTTTCATCTCACCCTCTGTTACATCATTATCATTCATTCTTCAGCCCCACAGAGACCTTCCATCAACTGACCATGCCTTTTCTCTTTCCCTCATGCCCTTCATGTGCTAATATCTCTCCTTATGCAACTTATATCCCATCTTCTAAAAGGATAATGATTCTTTTGCAATATCCTCAAAATACTCCCACGATTGTATTCAACAGGAAAAACCTCAAATCTGGTTACATCTACTCTACCTATCCATGACTATACCAGTTCAGCTGAGCTCAACCATAGGAAAACACAGTAATCATCAACTCCACCTTCTGTTTGCTCAGGCTAAATACTCAGAGTCATTCTAGATTCTTTCCTTGCCCACAAACCTTATTTATTCAATCTGTTAGGAATTCTTACTAACTTTGCCTTCAAGTATAATCAGCATTTGACCAAATATCACCATATTTACTTATAGACACTAGAGATATTCATGAAATATTAAATAACTTGCTTTCTGCTCCCTCTACTTCTACCTTTATCTCTTACTGTTTCCCACCTAGTAGCCTGATACATCCTTTAAAATGTCAGGGAGAACTATCCACTCACTTTTTATCTCACTTGAAGAAAATTCCATCTAAATTCCTTATGATGGCATTCAAGGACTTACCTTTTATACCATGTACCTCCCCATAGTATTTTCTGCCATTCACCTTGTTGTCTGTGGTTCAGCCTCATTGACCTCCAAACTGTTCTTTGAACTTTCCAAACACACTCCAACGTAAATGCCTCCATTTATATTCCCCTGGCCTGGAACACTCTTGAACCAGGTATCTGCTTGACTCACTCCCTTATTTCATTCAAATCCCTGTTCAAATGTCATCTTATCAGGGAGCTAGCTTTCCTAACTATTCAACAACCACTTTTTATTCCCTTATTACACACTACAATTCTTTATATCTCTTATCACATAGCATATATATGTTCGTGATTATGTGTTTATTACCTGTCTCCCCTCCCTTGAATATAAATTCAAAATGGCAGAGACTTTGTCTTTCTTGCTTACTGTTTTATGTCCAAAACCTAGAATAGTAAAACCCACAGTAACTGCATAAAGAGGAGGTGATGGATCTGGAATATAAATCTAGCCTTCTGAATGTATTCATTCATTCATTCATTCAACAATTTTAACTGAAGAACAATTACAAGCCAGGTACTGTTCTTAGCACTGGGAGTAAGGTGATAAATAAGACAGATTACATTGAGGGGGAGATGGTGGTAGTAGTAGGAGGGAGACATTAAATAAATATGTAAGTGGATCAATTTAATTGGATAAAATAAAAACAGCTATAAATGCTATGCAAGTAATGAAACAGTGTTTTATAAGAGAGTACACCAGTTCCGGTCTTCTGAGAAGCAGACATCAAGACAGAACTAGACAAACAAGAGACTGGGAGAAGTGCCTGTGAAGGATAAGAGAGAGTGGGAGCAGGGTAGCCAGGGAGCGCTTTGAATGTGATGCAGCTCTGACATCAGGACAAGGAGATAAGGAAAGAGGGAATTGGGGACAGCTTATGATGCAGCTTGAAGAAAGTCTTGGCCAACCTGATGAGATCTCTGCCCCACAACCCAGTCCTGAGTAAATATTGTTCATTAGAGGAGTCCTGCACTGGGCAGAAGTGGTGAAGTGGGCTGGCTCTAGTGCCCTTACCCTACTCTATTACAGGCTCAGGGCAGCCTCGAAAGAGAGAGCCTCAGACCTATGTGTGAACACTGCAATGGATGTAAAGATGGGGCTGTTGGAGATTGTCAGCCAACTGTGCTCCCTCGAAGGGTCATCTGAATGGTGCACCTCCATGGCCACAACAAGGAGTCACTCTGAAGGAAAAATTAGGTACTTTGAACTGGATGTTTATGGATATTACTCTAATGGGGTGATGCATTTGAGCAGACAACCAGATGACTAGAAGGAGCCATGGTTGGAGGAAGAGGATTCCAGTGTCTTTCATTGGTGAGGACATGGACAAGACTCCTAGGGTAGAATGGAAGTTGACTTGATCAAGAAACTCAAAGGTTAGTTTGACTGAAGTGGGGACAAGAGAGGTAGTGAGGGAATGTGTTTTCTTTCCGGGTCCACAAGGGGGCGTAGTTTTAAGGGCAAGAATTTCCCAGCCGCCCTCCCATCTCTCTCCATCCGGGAGATTTAATGGCTTATGTTTGAATTTCACTGGCGCGGGAAGAAACTAAAAGTCAATTTCTCCAGTGGAAGTTCTAAGGAACTCCTTTCATTGGCCCAGGGTATTGGAGAAGGTGGGGGTTCCTCCCAGGATAAAAGTCCGTATCCACACACCTGGCCGGATTTTCCTCTCTGGAATCCCCTTCCACACTCTCCGTGGAAGTCTTTCTCTTCTCCTTTCCTTCTCTTTTCTTTACCTAAATAAAATCACCTTTCTGCAACACTTCTTGGGTCCAATATTTACTTTTACAAGCCTATAGCGTACCTGCAGTGGTCCCACCCCTTATTCTTTAAGAGGTTAGAGACCAAGAACCCACAGCATTCTCTCGGGGGAGCTGTGCCTCACCAGCACCCCAAGAAAACCGGGTTACAGTAGGAGACCAGGGATGTTAGGGCCGAAAGGTAAGCAGGAGCCAGATCCTATAGAGCTATGCAGGCCATTCAAGTGGTGGGACTTTATCCTACATTGCAATTTGTAAGCCTCAGTTTCCTCTTCAACACTGGAGATATTAGGAGTGTTGTGTTAAGATAACTCACAACACAGTTCCAGGCACATCATGTGCTCATAATTATAGAGCATTTTTCTTTCTGTTTTGTCAGATCCAAGAGTAAGAGCAAAATAGGAAAGAGAAAGAGATTAAGGTGACAGGGACAATTGAGGACTTTGAGGGCCAGCAGGAGATGCAGGTAAGATCCAAAGGGGAGGAATCATTATCAAATTCATGATGTACCCATTTGTATCTTGACAGACAACAATAACATTTTGTACATATTTTGTGATTCTTTATCTGCCTTGTGTTTTCGTGGTTCTCAAGCTTCCTGTTTTTCTTTGTGAGAAAAAAACTAAGAATGAGGACGTGTCTTCCCCTGCCCCAGTGTTTGTTTGCCCTTACCAAATTTCAAATATGCTGTTCTAATAGAGGATCAAGCAAACCTTGGGACAAGTTTAGCACATAGGCTAGCTTCTCAAGAAAAGACCTACCTGGCTTTATTAAGGCCTATGGGTTTATTTACTACATCGGCTTTAAAAATAGCTATCTTGACACCTCCCCCTCTGTTTATGCTTCCTGCTGGCTCAGCTGTTTTCTTTCACTGTAGCTCTTTGTTTAAGCTGTGAGGCTGACATGTGTGTCTCTTGTTCAGCTCAGCAGGAACTGCGGCAGAAGGGTTGATAGAGGACTGGGAGTAGGAGGCAGGCCAAAGGGATTCAGGGAAGCACTCAGTGTTTTTCTGTTCTAATTACTATCAGTGGCAATATTATTCCAAATAATGGTATTAAAGTGTTTAGTAAACATTTGTTGAGTATCAGTAGTTTATTAGGCCACATATGGATTAGGGGCCAAAAGGAATAAAATATGTTTTCAGTTTTTAAGAAATTATCTCTGTGTAAGAGTTCAGGGGCCAGGTGCATTGGCTCATACCTGTAGTCCCAGCACTTTGTGAGGCCAAGGCAGGAGGATCCGTTTAGCCCAGGAGTTCAAGGCCAGCCTGGGCAACATAGTGAGATCCTGTCTCTACAAAAAAGTTAAAAATCAACCCGGCATGGTGGCATGAACCTATGGTCCCAGCTACTTGGGAGGCTGAGGTGGGAGGATTGCTTGAGCCTGGGAGGTCGAGGCTGCAGTGAGCTGTAATTGCACCACTGCACTTCACTTCCGTCTACAGAGTAAGACCCTTATCTCAGGGAAAAAAA
>NW_016107341.1:6971531-6972725 GCF_001604975.1 Cebus imitator
AATTCAGGGCCATTAAATGGGGGAAAAATACACAGGAGGAGCTTTAAGACATGAAATTATCCAGATCTTCCATATACCCAACTACAAGCTCATGTAAAATGGAGGGTCAGTCAGCCAAGTACTTAAGATCAGATCCTAAATCTTTGAGAAAAGTGCCTGGGGAAAGTGTACATATTGAAAGAAAATCTTTGGTCACCTCTCCTATGCCTGGCTTACCCTTACCCGCTTTATTCCCAGCTCAGTGTTACTCTAACACCGAAGAAGATACATTAAAAATTCAATAGGCAGAAGTTTCAGACATGGAATGAGCCTCAGAACACTGAGTTTATCTTAAAAGCAATGTTCTGCTCTCCATGCTTTGCTTGCATATCTGTTTCCAGCCTCCCTGGTGTAGACAGAACCTCTGCAGGAGCTTGTCTTTTCCCTTCAATGCACCTGGACGGGTTAATGGGTTCGGGACCTGCCTAAGCTAAACATTGTTTTTTCACAAGCAAGCCTGAGCATGCTGGCCCACCAGTTTTTAATTTGTGTTAACTAAAAAGTGCTGCTTAGCTCTCAAACTTCAGCTGTAAATTCAACCTTGTTCTTTTACCGAGGCGCTTCTTTGGAGATCTGGGGCTGCACAACTATTGATAGAGTGGCGCTTTAATTCACAAAGTGCTCCCGCCCCGTTTCTAAACAGCTCTGTGTTAGTCCACTCTGGCTGCTATAACAAATACCTTAGATTGAGAAACGTATATACAACAGAAATGTATTGCTTATAGTTCTGGAGGCTTGAAAATATAAGATCAAGATGCCAGCAGATGTGGCAAGGGCTTCTGGGTGACCTCTCATGGTGGAAGGGACAAACAGGCTTCCCAGGCCTCTTTTATGAGGAACTACTCCATGAATGAGGCTCTGCATTCATCACTTAATCCCCTCCCAAAGGCCCACCCTCATAAGACTAATTGGGGATTAGGTTGAACATATGAAGTTTGCAGGGACACAGACATTCAGAACATAGCCTTCTCCTTGGGGACTTTTGGATGAGGGAGAGTGTTTGGGCTGGCAGAGCACTTTCCAGGCATTTCTTGATCTTAGAAAGGGAAATTTAAATTGATTTTCCTGGGTTATATGGTAATTCTGTATTTAACGTTTTGAGGAACTACCAAGCTGTTTTCTTTTCTTTTTCTTTTTTTTTTTTTTTTTTGAGAC
>NW_016107341.1:6973365-6994179 GCF_001604975.1 Cebus imitator
CGCAGCTAATGTATTGTATTTTTAGTAGAGACAGGGTTTCACCATGTTGACCAGGATGGTCTCGATCTCTTGACCTCGTGATCCACCCGCCTCGGCCTCCCAAAGTGCTGGGATTACAAGCTTGAGCCACCGCGCCCAGCAGTGGTCAAATGATTCTTATTCAAAAGCAAAAGGCTATCACTTATCATAATACTAATTGGAGAGCAAGAATTCAACACATATATATTAAATGAATGGAAGAACGACTAAAAGATGATCTTGGTGGATTCACTAAAAGCATTAAAAAAGGCAGCTGCTCCCTCCCTGCCCTTGACATCTTGGGTGGCGTTTGCTCTGCCTCCACTTCTGCTTTAACACACATTCTCTCTGTTCCACACCGTTCAGGCCAGACATGCTTAATTTAGATACACACACACATGGACACACACACTCTCTCTCTCTCTCTCTCTCTCTCTCTCTCTCTTACTTAATTCTGATAACATCCACAGAATGAACAAATAATTCAAATTGCATAAAAACAACTAAAAATCACATCTTGAATATTTTTCTTCTTAAAGAGTTTGTGTAGGTGGGGGTGGTAAAGCTGCAGGGATGGGGGCCACCGTACCCCTTGGAAGATTTTTGTAAGTTCCTCGCCCCACGTTGCTTTGATGCGCCACATTTCTTGGACTCTATGCCTCCTGGTCTCCTCCTTCCTTTCTTTTTTCTCCCCAGTCCTCTTAGGAGCAAAATCCAATGGCTTTCATTTCCTAAACTGGAGCACCCTAAGCAGCTCTTTCATTACTGGGACTCAGCTGGCACCTATGCCCTCCAGATCTCTCTTCTCTTTCAAATGGCCTACCGAAGTATCTTTCTTCCCCCTTTCAACAAAAATAGTTCCATCCCTCAGAGAAATTCTGTTTCTATCTGTTAAGATAATACATTTTCTCATTTCATTCACATGTGAAAATGCTTTGGAAAGTTAAAGGGAATAGTGGATACCTAAGGGATTTTATATTCAACAACCTTTTTTTCTGGAGGAAAAATAAAACAAAACAAAAGGTCTCTAATATATTGGAGAAGAGCAGTGTTCACCCAACAGCCATTTAAAAAATCTTATTCTTGTTCATCATCACAATATATAGAACTCAAGGTGGGCACATAATCGAAATATAACCAGATTCCCAGGGAATTTGTATTTGGAAATTAAATAGAGATTGTATCTCGAAGTGGCTGAATCTGTAAAATACATGCTCTGCATGTGCAAGCAGCCACATTTTTATTCAAGGATAAGCAGAATAAATATACCTTTAGATATTAGAAATAATGTTTCAGATAAACAAATACAAGAGAAGAGAGGAAAGGTAACTGGTTCCAGGTAATTCCTGAGATCTTGATGTGCTCCTAGTTTCAGATACCAGGATGCGATTGAATCCCTATAATGCAATCCTCTCTCCACTTTATGACCCCTCTTAAGCTAGTTTGAGTTAATTTCTATTGATTGCAGTCATAAGATTGCTAATATAAGAAATAGTTACAAAATGACGACTTGTTATTGTTATGACTGTTAAAGTTGTTCTAGGTTTCCAGAAATGATCTCGCTCTCTCTCTTTTTTTTTTTTCCAAAATGTATTTGTATGTTTTACCCCACTTGATCTCGTTGCTGTTTTGTGAGGTAGGTAGCACAGGATTTATTTTCCTTATATTATAGATGAGGAAATTAACTTCCAGAAAGATTTAGTGGCAGGTCCTTGGATGTATAATCAATACATGGCAGGGCTGTAAAAAGACAGACCTTCTGGATGCTTCTGTGACACTACAGAGATTATGTAGAAAGGAATGCCTTCTAACTGAATTTCCAACCTAGTTATATAAAATTTGTAACTGTGAGAAATCAAAATATGTTTAGATCCCACTATTGTCTATATAAATTGAACGAAATTATAGTAAGTTCCAATGTAGGACATAGAAGGCAAAGCCCTTATTGATGAAACAAACAAATGAAAAAGACTAAACTGAATGCTCTTACCCAGGAAAGTCATATGATTTTATGTATAAGGTAAGTAGCGTAACTGGTTCAAACTCTAAAAGATTTTCTAGGACTAGTAAATATGGTAGTTTTTTCATATATTATAAAATAATTTTTTCTGTATCTCTAATAATCTCTATATTAAACTTGAATATTTGACTGTCTAGGAACCTAATAGTGGCCTGGGGACACTAAGAATATGTAATTCATAGAACACTAAAATATTGAGCAAATGGTCAATACTCAGATCAAGCACTCAAAATACTTGGAAAATCAAGACAATCCTACTCTGTTTATTTCCTCTAATGTGGAGTGTATTATGATTCTCTGGAGACAACATTGTTATAGATTTTGGCTACTTGGAATTGTTCTAACAGGTTGGCTCTCAGAAAGTAAAGACCTCTCTGAATTGGCCTGAGAACAATTCCATTTCCTTTGCAAAGCCCTCTCGAGAGCCTAGATGGGTGACATTACCCAGAGAGGACACACACTTTTTCAAGGGGGCTCCTGAGTATCAGTCTTTTGGCTTTTTGTCGTCTGAGGCTGTACTCAAGGCATCTCTTCAAAGACAGGCAGAAATAACAGAAATAGACCAGAGATTTCAGTCTCTTATATCGGAGGGCTTGTATTCTATTGTTTAAAATGGCAGTATTTCATCAAAAATTGTAAGATGTTCTCAGGGAGGTGAAATAGTCATGGAATGTATTTTTTAAGAAAATTATAAATGTTTTAGCATTTAAATATTTTAATTATTGTTCATGGAAATCTTTATCATATATATTATGTACTCTGTATAATGATTATATTTTATAAAAGTACATTTGGCTCTCCATATCAGTGGGTTCCACATCTGTGGATTTAACCAACATGAATAAAAAAAATTTGGAGAAAACAATTCCGCAATGTTCCAAAGGAAAACTTGAATTTGCTAGGCATGGAGTACTATGTTGAATCCATGCAAAGGAAGTGATGCTGTAGCTCTTATATTAGGTGTTGTGAATAATCTAGAGATGATTTAAAGTGTATAGGAAGATGTGCCTAGGTTATATGCAAATACTAAGCCATTTGACATTAAGGACTTGAGCATCTGTGAATTTTGGTATCCTGGGGGTTCTTGGGATCAATCCTCTGTGGATACCAAGCTACAACTGTATATAAAGTTCATACTTTTCTTTTTTTGAGATGGGGTTGCTCTCTGTCACCCAGGTTGGAGTGCAATGGTGTGATCTCGGCTCACTGCAACCTCCGCCTCCTGGGTTCAATTGATTCTCCTGCTTCGGCCTCCTGAGTAGCTGGGACTATAGGTGCATGCCACCACACCTGGCTAATTTTTGTATTTTTAGTAGAGACAGGGTTTTACTATGTTGGTGAGGCTTGTCTTGAACTCCTAACCTTGTGATCCGCCCACGTTGGCCTGCTAAAGTGCTGGAATTACAGGCCTGAGCCACCGTGCCTGGCCTAAAGTATATGCTTTTATAGAGTACATAAGTTTATATACTTTTATATGCTTTATAAAAATGACTTTCTAAAAATTTGCCATGCCCTTCTCCAATTATTTTAAAATTCAGCATAGAAGATACTTAGTCCTTATAATTATCTATCACCAGTAAAAGTTTCACTTAATGCATTTCTCCTAGCATTGTATACAAAAATGAAAATTTAGAAACCATCTAAACACTGAGAATGGCTCTAATATTCCACACAGTGAAATACTAAGCAATTACTCAAAAAGGCTAAAGATCTGTATTTATTGACTTAAAGGATTATTTTACTATAAAGCCAAGTCAAGGAAGTAGTTTATTAAAAAAGTTATTTTATAAAATACCTATATATGTGTGTACATATAAGTGTAGAAGTGCTATTCAGTGGAAATATAAGCCACATATGTAGTTTACATTTTCTGATAGGCACATAGAAAAAATAAAAATAAATAGATTAAATTTATTTTAAAAATATGTTTAAGCCATTATATCCAAAATGTTATCATTTTAACATGTTATCAATCAAAAATTTATTAGTAAAATATTTTCCTTTTTTTTTTAAATTAAGTCTTTTAAGAATCCAGCATATGGGCTGGGCGTGGTGGCTCAAGCCTGTAATCCCAGCACTTTGTGAAGCCAAAGTAGGTGGATCACCTGAGGTCAGGCGTTTAAGACCAGCCTGGTCAACATGACAAAACTCTATCTCTATTAAAAATACAAAAATTAGGCCAGGTGCAGTGGCTCACACCTGTAATCCCAGCACTTTGGGAGGCTGAGGCAAGCAGATCACTTGAGGTCAGGAGTTTCAACCAGCATGATGAAACCCCATCTCTACTAAAAGTACAAAAATTAGCGAGGTGTGGTGGTGAGTGCTTGTAATCCCAGCTACTAAGGAGGCTCAGTGAGGAGAATTGCTTGAACCCAGGAGGCAGAGGTAGCAGTGAGCCAAGATTGTGCCATTGCACTCCAGCTGGATGACAGAGCTAGACTCTCTGTCAAAAACAAAGAAACAAAAATACAAAAATTAGCTGGGCATAGTGGCAGGTGCCTGCAATCTCAGCTACTGAGAAGGCTGAGGCATGAGAATTGCTTGATCTCGGGAGGTGGAGGTTGCAGTGAGCCAAGATCGTGCCACTGCACTCCAGCCTGGGCAAAAAAAGCAAAACTCCATGTAAAAAAAAAAAGGAAGAAAGAAAAAGAAAATCCAGCATATGTTTTGTGTCTTAATTCACACATTTTATTTTCAGTAATTAATGTGAAATATAGTAGTACTAAACAATAAAGTGGTGTTTATTAGAAGAAATATTTCATATTGCTTCAATTTTAATTTTAGGTTGATAAAAAGGCAGCTCTTCATTTGCACTAAACACATTTCAAGAGTTCAGTAACTATGTATAGATCTCCATGGGAAAAATCTGAAAATTATATAATAAAATATTTACGAGGTCCTAACAAAATGAGGGGATTTTATGGATTCTTGATTATTTTCCTCATAAATATATTCTAAGATTTCTGTAGTTATATATGCATTTCTTTGTAATTTCTCAGAAAAGGAAAATAATGTGTCCCTCCCAACTTAATATATTTGTTTTACTTTTATTCTTTTCGGCCATGCTATTGTTCTGTGTCTCCATGGATTATTAATGTTTTCCGGATTTTCTAGAGAGTTGAGGGTGTTGGACCACTTAGTTTGAGTTAAATTGTGATGTCATCCAATTTCAAAATCCTTGACCCTTTGTATATAACAAATATGCTGTATGAACAATCTATTTATTTAATTGTCTATGTATTTAGCAATTACTTCTCAAATGGTATACAGGGTGAGCAGTGGTCTAGGTCTAGGAACATCCGAAGTGACAATGCTTCTGTTGTTGCAGAGCATCAACCCAAATGGACGTTTAAATAATCCATGGTAAACAAGAAAACAAATAGGGTGCTTTCAGATGGTGATAAGTGTAGAGCAAAATAGCCAGGGTGAGAAGATAAAGAACAGTAGGAAGAGCCCACTTTAAATCTTATAGGAAGGGGATGTTTGAGCTGAAATCTAAAGGACGTTTTCATGAGAATGAGCCTGATGATGGGCAGGGATGGAAAGAAGAGCTTTTCAAGTTGAAAAAGGTAAGGTGGACACTAGAGGAGCAGAGTGGAGGCCAGGGGGCTGAAGCATGGAGTGTAAGCAAGAGAGGATACAGAAGACCTATGTTTGCAGAGGAATTAGGGGCTTGATTGTGAAAAGACACAATAAGAACCATTATAGGAGGTTAAACAGAGAATGGATGTAATCTGATTTATTTTAAAAGATCACTGTTGCCACAATTTGGAGAATAGAAAAATTAATCATGAAAGCAGAGATTGCAATTATAAAGTTCTTGCAGTATTTTAGAAAAGATCGGAAGATAACTTACAATTAGGGAAGTGGTAGTTCAGAGTTAGAACCAATAGTACCTGAGGGTCAATTGGGCATCAATCAGGGATGGTGGTGTGGAACAGAGAGGAATCAAGCGTGTGTGTGTGTGTGTACGCACGCGCACACACACATATATACACATATTGTATCTATCTATCTATCTATATATACAATAGATACACATATATTTTTTAACTAACTGGCAAAGCCATTTTTTTTTTAACAGGTAGAGGAATAGATCAATAGAGGTAATAATCAGCTATGGTTGTACATTTCAACCCAATTAGGAATCTAAGAGAAGATGTCAGGCAGTTGAACACCTGAGTCTAATATCAGAACAAGGAGATAGATCTGACCTCAGAGTGAGACTTGGAACATGGGAGCACAACAATGCCATCTACAGCCACAGGAAAGAAAGGGACAACTAGGAAGAAGATGTCAACAGTAAAGAGGAGAGAAAGCTAAATTTTCAATCAGAAGTAGCAGAAGGATGCAAATCAGAGACTGAGTTTGAGCACATAATAATGTAGGGGGAAAAGCCTGAAACTATTAGATCCAGGAATCCAGGAGGGAAGTTTCTGGAAGAACAGCATTACCAAATAGGCTAAACACAGAATTTCCTATTGAAATAGGCAACTCTGAAGTGGTTGGTGACATTGGAAAGAATAAAGTTAGTGGAAAGGAGAATAAAATCAAATATGTGTAGTTTGATCGATGAATTGGACAAATGGAGTTGAAAACAGTAAGTCAGGCAACTAAATCAAGAATTTTTGCTGTGGAAAGTAATAAAATATAGGCCAATAACTAGAGGAAATAGTTATTTTCCCTGGGATGAGAGAAGGGATTTTTAACATAGAAATAATGGAGAATATCTGTATGCTCTTGAGGGTAGATTTGATAGCACAGTTTAGTTCTTTTGTATGAGTAGGAATGGTGGAGAAAATAAATAGATTTGCTTCAGGAAATGTGAGTAAGTTTCCCCGTAGTCATTTTTCTCAGTGAACAATAAGGTCTGGTGTGCACCAGCTAAGAATTAAAGGAAAAGGAGACGTAAATATAAAGTACGAGAAAAACCTGGGTAACAGTTAGCTGGGGGTAGGATGGGAAAAGGGATGTCCTCACTAGGAGCAAAGAGCAGATGTTTCTGATGTATTCTAATGTTATAATGAACGTGTTATTTTTCAAGGCATGAAAGATGAGTTCACCAAGTAGTATGACTGACATATTTTAAAAGGTTTAGGAAAATAAAGCCTCATGTTAATTTTAGAATTAGCTTTCTAACAATTGTTAGAATCCAGTTGATTCTGTTTCCATTTACCTTGGTTTTTTGTTCTATTTTTAGTTATCTGTGAAGCACTTGATTACCTGCACTTACTGATATCTAGTCAGACTAAATATCTAAATGTCTCCAATAAAAAGAGGTATTTAGGCCAGGCGCGGTGGCTTACGCCTGTAATCCCGGCACTTTGGGAGGCCGAGGTGGGCGGATCACGAGGTCAAGAGATAGAGACCATCCTGGCCAACATGGTGAAACCCCATTTCTACTAAAAATACAAAAATTAGCTGGGTGTGGTGGCACGCGCCTGTGCTCCCAGCTACTCGGGAGGCTGAGGCGGAAATATCGCTTAAACCCAGGAGGCGGAGGTTGCAGTGAGCCAGGATTGCGCCACTGCACTCCAGCCTGGCAACAGCGCAAGACTCCGTCTCAAAAAAAAAGAGGTATTCGGAGTTCTTCAGATGTAATGAGATGTCTTAGAACTACCAATTCCTATCCTATAAATTTAGATGTTATATTACTGCAGGATTCTACAACGTATTTTCCACAAAGATTTTTCAAAATATACACATACGCACTCACACAGAAATTTCAAGATTCAAATAACTGAATAAGACCTCAAAAGATCTTAAAAAACACAAAACACAAAAACATGGATTTAGTAATTATAAGATTATGCAAATGAATAACCTAGTTTGTACTAAAGCAATATCTAATGCTTTGCTAAATATATCGGATGATTACAAAGTGAACGATGTGACAAATTTGAAATAGTCTTTTTCAATGTTAAAAATGCCAGATTGCCTTAGTTTATCTGTTGTATCTATACATTTTCAACTGGTGTATTATATAAGCTGGGATTTAAATGTATGTAGTGTAAATGACAACATAGTTTTCTCATGAGTAATAAATCAATATAAAATGCAAATATATTAATTTTTAATTTCATCCTTGTGCTAAATTCCAGTGGATTTATTGTTTAGTTGAATTATACATTATGTCTGCTGGGTAAATGGAATTATAAAATTGCCTTTCTCTATATTATCTTACTGGGGGCTTCATTGATTTGCCTTAATATCACAGATAACTAATATGTAGTGAGTATTTTTTCTTTCTTGTTTATTAACTTGTTACTAGTCTATCATAACAAGGCAAATACAGAATATATTATCTTTTACCTAATATTTTTTCAAAACACCTAAAATAATTACATTCAGAGATTTCAATGAATTGAACTCCGTACATTTCATAAGAGAAATGCCTTTAAAAAGTGTATTAGTCAGAGTTTTCTAAAGAGACAGAACTAATAGGATAGATGAATAGATGAAGGGGAGTTTATTAGGAGAATTGACCCACAAGATTTGCCTTACGTGAAGTCCCACAATAGGCTGTCTGCAAGCTGAGTCAGGAAGCCAGGCCGAGTCCTGAAACCTGGAAAATGGGGAAGCCGACTGAAGAGTCTATGACTGAAGGCCCAAGAGCCCCTGGCAAGTCATTGGTGTAAGTCCAAGACTCTAAAAGCTGAAGAACTTGGAGGCTGATGTTCAAGGGCAGGAAGCAACCAATGCAGGAGAACAACGGAGGCCAGAAGACTCAGCAAGTCTGCTCTTTTCAGGCCTGCTTTTACACTCGCAGCTGATTAGATGGTGCTCACCCAGAATGAGGATGGGTCTGCCTCTCCCAGTCCACTGAGTCAAATGTTCATCTCTTTTGGCAACACCCTCACAGACACCCCCAGGAACAATACTTTGCATCCTTTAATCCAATTAAGTTGACACTCAATATTAACCCTCACAGTGGTTATTTCAAGATGCTGTCTGTTCAATTTATGTCAATAGCTGACTTCTGGGGGCTTCAGACCTATGTGTCAATGTCTCCTGAATCTCTCCACTGGAAAACTGGTTTCTGGCCAAACTGTACCTCTTCTTGCCTCCTTTTAAATTTTCATCCGATGACAGTCAACACCTTCTACTAAACAACTAGTTCCACACATCAACATGTAAAACGTAGCATTGTCTACTTCATACCCTGTTGATTTTACTTAAAAATCATTAAACTCTATCTACATTTCTCTCTGACAACTACCATCTGTGCAGTTTTTGCTACTATTATGTTATGCCTAGCCTACCGAAATACAGGTTTGACCATTTATTTAAATCTCGATCTAGGAAATGTGTGAGTATGAAAGAGGCCTCCCCAGAAATTACGTATTTTTAAATATTTCTCTCTTTACATAAAATTATTATGCTGATACTGTAAAATAATTTCTAAAAATGAAAAGTGGCATGTGTTCATGTTCATAAAGCAAAAATTTTAACATTGATTTTATTGATTTATATTAATTTTAAAAATATGAGAAGAATAATTATTCTTGAAAACTATTCATATGTTCTCTTTCTTTCTTCTTTCTTTTTCTTTCTTTCTTTCTTTTTTTCTTTTGAGATGGAGTTTTGCTCTTGTCGCACAGGCTGGAGTGCAATGGTGCAATCTTGGCTCACTGGAACCTCCACCTCCCGGGTTCAAGTGGCTCTCCTGTCTCAGTCTTCAGAGTAGCTGGGATTACAGGTGCCTGCCACCATGCCTGGCTAATTTTTGTATTTTTAATAGATACGTGGTTTCACCATGTTGGCCAGGCTGGTCTCCAATTCCTGACCTCAAGCAATCTGCCCACCTTGGCCTCCCAAAGTACTAGGATTACAGGCATGAGCCACTGCACCCTGCCAACTATTCATGTTCTTTAAGCAGTTTGTTATATGTTTCTATATATAATGCCACTGAAATTTTTCTTAATGATTTATGTTTTAATAGTTTATTTTCAGTTTTCATAAAATTGCCTATAATCTTCTTCAAAGTTGTATCTTACAGCTAATTAATTTGGAATTTTTGACAATTTAGGTTGAAGTTCTATATGGACCATTATATTTTGAGTTAAGCAACTATTCTCTTAGCCAGGCCTGGTGGCTCATGCCTATAATCCCAGCACTTTTGTAGGCTGAAGCGGGTGGATAGGAGTTCGAGACAATCCTGGCCAATATGGGGAAACCCTGTCTCTACTAAAAATATGAAAATTAGCTGGGCATGGTGGTGGGTGCCTGTAATCCCAGCTACTCGGGAGGCTGAGGCAAGAGAATCGCTTGAACTCAGGAAGCAGAGGTTGCAGTGAGCCAAGATCTCACCACTGCATTCTAGTGGGTGACAAAGTGTGACTCTATCTCAAAAACAAACAAACAAACAAAAAACAACAAATATTCTCTTTTTAGATATAAGATGCCCAGTAAGACCTGAGCAAATTTTGCTAAACTGAGGCTATTTTTTTTTTGTCGTTCAAATGTACAAATATTTCAGCCTAGATATTTTGGCAGGCTTTATCTTATTGTCTGCATTTAAAAAATCTTTCTTTGATATGTATTTCATAAGAAAATAACTTGTCAAATAAGTGTTCTTTTTTTATGTTTCACCAACTTTAAATCTATAGGTGTTTGATTCAATTTTAGTAGAAATTATAAATTAATGTTAAAAAGATCTACACCAAAAGTTCATCCCAAAAATTTACGTATTTAAAGAACAATTATAGTATTCCAAAATTATGTACATCATTCCTGCTCTGATTTCTTAATTTATTCAGTCTTTACCTTATGCAGATACATTTCTGTTTTAAGCCTTGTTTTCCATTTTACTTTTCTATAAGCCTAAGAAGCTGCAGTTTTTTTTATTGCTCTATTTGCAGAACATTTTAATTAAAGATTTCCAAATTTAATTTTAAACAAAATGAGCCAAAATTTAGAGGCTTTGCCTTTTTTTTTTAAAGAAGTTCAATTCACTGTAGGCCTTTTAGGTTGTTATACAAACTAATTCTTCCAAGTCTCAAATATTTCTTAAACTCCTATTGATGATGAGGAGCAAAGAGAAAAAGCATGTACTGCCATGCTGAAGTATGTTATAACTTATTTAAGATCAGTTTTATCACAAGAATTTTGTACTTTACCTACTCTGTAAACATATAAAAATGTGTAAGTTTTGACACCTACATTCTCTGTTAATTATAGAACATTGTACTTTTTCAGTTTGCAATTAATTATGTGTCTACTACAACCACTTCCAAATACATTATATGTGTGTGTTTTTTTTTCCTTTGAGACAGAGTTTCGCTCTTGTTGCCCAGGCTGGCCCGCAATGGCACAATCTTGGCTCACTGCAACCTCCGCCCTCCAGGTTCAAGCAATTCTCCTGCCTCAGCCTCCCAAAGTGCTGGAATTACAGGCATGAGCCACAGCACCTGGCCCCAAATACAGTATTTGTCTGTTTTTGAGCTCATTGTTGCCAGAGGAATTTGTAGACTGAACTAGATTAGCTCAAGTCTTTGCATCCTTCTTTGTATCCATACCCTTGGCATCCTAAGCAGATTGTACTTCCCCATCCCTTGGTTTATTTTGACCAGTGTCATATAGACAGATGTGACAGTGTGCTATTAATATTTCTGAGCCTAGGTTTGAAGTCTTCAGTAATTGTGCTTGCTCTCTTAAGCCTTTGCTATCACCATGAGAAGAACAGGTCCTGGTCTAGAGCACTGGTACCATGAGAAGAATGATAAACACATGGACTATCATGTCAGCTGAATGGAGCTCAGATCAACGGACTCAGCTGCTACAGTCTGATGCAAAGCCTACCCATATATTTAAACTCACTTACTTCTCACTACCACCCAAGCCCTTACTCTTGTCCTCCTCTGAGCTACCATCATCTCACTCTTAATTATTGATTTAGATATTAGCTGGTCATCACATTGCCACGAAGGTAAATGTTTTAAACTGTTGAATTTGGGGGTGATTTATTATGGAGCATTAGTGTTAATGTGGCATGGCCAGTTAATACAATAGGTTTCTTAGCTGCAACATTGTGTTTGCCACAAACCTGGCTCCACCAAAATTTATACTCGTATTATCACTGTAAAAATGAACGTTTAAAAACTGTATCTTAATGTATCTAAATGTACCTTAAATGTTGGGCTTTTAAACTGACTTTACATTTATGTCATGTTGTAAATGGCAAATACTCACCTTCTCTAAAATTTTTTATTGATTTGATTTTGATTTCATGAATTGGCTGGAAAAAAAATTCTTAAGCATTATTGGATTCAACTAACATAATTTCTTTGAAGCATATAATTACACTTACATAAAACTGGTGTCAGAGCTATTTGCTTTACTTTCTATATGTGCCTAAAAATTGGGATTGAAAATAAATTATTTAGAAGAACACTGTTGTAAATAAAAACTCATGCTTTTAAAAATGGAATGTAACAGCCGCAGGTATTAAATTGTTGTCTTTGAAAACATTCTTCTTAAAATAATGATTGACTTTTAAAAAGATATTGATGATTTCTCAGTGATTTGTGTTTTCTGGTTTTCTAATGACTACTGATTTTACTGTGGTCCCTACAGCGAATGGTAATCATTGATAGACTTTTTTTGTGCAAATTTATATTGCTCACATGTTTTAAAAGTGGAAATGGATGTTCAGTAGAAATCGCGCGTGTGTGTGTGTTCTGTTGCCCACGCTGGAGTGAAATGGCATAAGCGTAGCTCATGGCAGCCTTGAACTCCTGGGAGTTCAAGTGATCCTCCTGCCTCAGCCTCCTGAGTAGCTGGAACTACAGGTATCCAGTACTAAATTTTTTATTAAACATGTTGTCTCAGTCTATTTGTGTTGCTATAAAGGAATACCCGAGATTGCATAATCTATAAAGAAAAGAAATCTATTTGGCTCATAGTTCTGCAGGCTGTACAAGAAGCGTGACGCCAGCATCTGCTTCTGATGAGGGCCTCAGATGGCTTGCAGTCACACTAAAAACAGAGCGGTGCTGCTGGGTAGAGATCCCATGGCAAGAGAGGAAGCAATGGCAAGGAGGTGCCAGGCTCTTTTTAACAACCAGCTTTCCTGGGAACTAATAGAGTGAGAACTCATTTATTACCATGATGAGCACAACAAGCCATTCATAATGGATCTGCCCTCAAGACCCAAACATCTTTCACTAGGCCCTGCTTCCATCATTGTGAGTCAAATTTCCACATAAGGTTTGGAGAGTCAAATATCTAAACTATAATACTTGCTTTTTATGTTTTGAGTTCATTGCTACCAAAATCTATTGCAAACTAAAAAAGCTTTACCAAACAATAAAATAAAATTATAGAGTTACAATAAATGACAAAACTATTGTAGCAAGAGATTATAAAGTAGTCTCTACATCATACAGTAGAAATATCATGTATAGCTAGCCTTTCATTTGCCATATTTCCTATTCATCCTGCTGACTGTTGACTGGTATCTTCATGAATCATCTGGACTGTGGCATTTGCTATGACAGAGCTGGCTAGTTTCCAAGTGTCTGGTAGAGGCTGTGGCTTCAAAGCTTCTCCCATCACCACCTGAAACTGCAAAGAGTTGACTGTCCTAGCCACTCATTTCCAAGTGTGGTTGGTTTTCTCAGTGAGCATGCTATATGCTGTCTGGAAGGGAGATGCTGGTTTTACTAAATATGGAAAGATTCTAGAAAAGATAGGTAGTTATTGCATATTGTTTTAAAGATATAACCATATGCCTTACAGAAGCTGAGAATACAAAGAGTAGATCTAATAAACTCATCTCTGATTATTTTAATGCAAATATGAATACAAATACTTTGATAAAAATAAAAAATCCTGGACAAATTCTAAACAGCAGTAAATGAAGTTTGTCCAAGCCAAATTTGTACTCAAGGTCACTTGTATACACACACACACACACACACACACACACACACAGTGGCAATTGGGTCCTAATTGGCCTCCTCTAATCCATTCTTGCTTTCATTTCAAGCATTTTTTCCTAAAGAAAGAAACGACAAGAATCAGAGGGCAAATAGTAACAAAATATCTCTGTAACTGATGAAGAGGTGCCCTGAACTCACGAAAACAAGCATCTTTTCTGTGGGTTTAGTATAATCTTAGGCAAAAAGCTATGTATTGGTTTTTCACTAGCCATTATAATCATTCATCTAATGTTTTGGTTTCACAGTAACTTTCTGATTACAACATTGTTTCTGACATATATTTACTCCAGCAAGAGAATGTGCTGATTAGCAAATATGAGTATGCTTTCTTCTTGATAATGCAATTTTTATTTTAAAATAACAAATTGGCTCTCTGGATTAATAAATAGCCAAAAATATTTTGAATATATCTTCCTTTGGGATATTGCTTTCTATCTTTTCCTGTTACAGTATATTCTAGAAAGAATAGTCTTTGTCTCTGATTTCTCACAAATTCATTTATTCAAAGAATGTTTATAGAGAACTCAATATCTGATGGTAGGAAAACTTCCAGCACATAAGTTTAGACAATTGTTGAAATAGGACCAAGTCCTGTGTACTTTCCACTGAATTACAGCTACTTTAGATTTGGAAATCTTTTCAACTCATGCAAAGAAAGTGAATGGAGTGCTCAATCACTTCATTATTTAGGGATTTTTGCCTTTGATTCAGTGACATATAGAATATTATTGAAACTGTGATTTAAAATGCTGAAAAAATTAACCAGAAAACATATTGCTAATATCCTTTCATATCTTTTTCTATTTTCAAAACAATTTTCCAAATTGCAGTGCTTTATAATAAAGTCTCTTATTTCTTACAAAATTCTGAACTGTGCCTGTTCATTTAACTGACTCAGTCAAAGGCCAAATTGCAACATATGGATTCTAAAAAGAATTTAAGATGTGAAAAAGTAAAGTTGAATATGATTTGGGATACCTTTCCTTGAAATTTATTTATTTTCTACACCACCTGAGACCTTTAAACCTTCCAACATACTAGGTTTTAAATTCCTTGCTCTGCTCTGCTCAAGTTCTTAACGTGCACACAAATCACCTGTGCTGGGGATCTTGTTCAAATGTAAATCACAATTCAGCAAGGCTGAGGTGGGGCCTGAGATTCTGTATTTCTGGCAAGCTCCCAGAAGTGGTAGATACTGCTGATTCAGAGAACATATTTGAATAAGAAGGCTCTAGAAGACAAACCAAAATGCTAATAATTTGGAATGTTTTATGAATGTATCAAAACATACAAATTTTGATAAATACTCTTGGTAACATATATTGATGTGCTCTTAGGAGTAATCAGTGGGTCCAGCATTGCCCAAGAATGCAGGACCACCAAAATGAGCTTTCTGTTTTAAAAACTGAGCGTATACCCAAATTATTACAAACCAGTAAGTTAATAATTTTATGTGCATTATTATCAGGTATTTAGGTATGTACAACTGTGTTAATCAACATAAGTGACACATTTATGGCTTGTTTAGGTTTCTTGGCTGTGAACACAAAACTCAGTTTGCATACCATGTTTATGAAACTACTTTTAAACATAGAAAGTAGTTAAGAATTCAACAACAATAACATTATTGATGTCCAATGTGTATGTACTCTTGTATGGTTACAAACTATGTAATATATTATGATAAATATTTGTTACTTTCCACTTGGTTTTATAATTACATACTTAAAAGGACATTTCTATTGTGTAACATTTTAAAAATAACTTGTTACAGTTTTTCTTTTTAAAGAAAAACAATACATCTAGTATAAAATCAAAATTATAAAATATGAATGTAATGTTTTATTATCAATTAATATGTTGAATGAAGTATATAAGATCTTTCAGCCCACATACTGCTTCTTCCACCTCCCAGTAAACATCGAAATGCCTTGATATCACCCTGCTATTTTAAGAAAATGGGCATTTAAAATACTCAGTTCTTCTATTTCAACTGTAATCAGAATGCTCAATTTCTGTTTGATTTTTGAGTTAAAGAAGTCTTATTTGTGTAAGTACAATAAAAGTCCTTAAGTGTGACTAGAATCATTTCCATAATTTTATATTTTTCATCTTTCCTTAACATTCTTGATCCTGACATTGTGCTATAATTTGCAGAACTAAAATGCATTCAGAAATAATCACTGGTAGAAAAAATAAAAACCAAGAAGACAGATACCACTTTTTTTTTTTTCTTTTTTGAGATAGAGTCACTCTGTCATTGAGGCTGGAGTACAGTGGCGTGATCTTGGCTCACCGCAACCTCCACCTTTCAGGTTCAGACAATTCTCCTGCCTCAGCCTCCTGAATAGCTGGGATTACAGGTACCTGCCACCATGCCCAGTTAATTTTTTAGTTTTTAGTAGGAACAAAGTTTCACCAGATTGGCCAGGCTGGTCTCAAACTCTTGACCCCAGGTGATCCACTTACCTTGTCCTCCCAAAGTGCTGGGATAACAGGTGTGAGCCACCACACCCAGCCAGATACCGCATTTAATGAAACTCTGCTGTTTCATATTAACCCAATGGACAGGAAGAAAAGCATCACAAAGTAGTTCAGCATAATGATAGGATTGATCAACTTTCTAGAAATAGACAAGAGTTGTCATTCAAGTTTGGATTGGCTCATATCAATTACTGTGTGATATCACTTGGAAACAGAGCCAGCTACATGTAGCTATGTGCCTAAGCTGAATACAAAAATTGTACCTGTGCCATTACTCTTTGTTTTTGTCTAGAATACGCTTACATACATAGTAAAAGCAAGAAGAAATAGGAACAGCAATACATATAAAAGTACTTTTTAAGGCCGGGCGCGGTGGCTCAAGCCTGTAATCCCAGCACTTTGGGAGGCCGAGGCGGGTGGATCACGAGGTCAAGAGATCGAGACCATCCTGGTCAACATGGTGAAACCCCGTCTCTACTAAAAATACAAAAAATTAGCTGGGCATGGTGGTGCATGCCTGTAATCCCAGCTACTCAGGAGGCTGAGGCAGGAGAATTGCCTGAACCCAGGAGGCGGAGGTTGCGGTGAGCCGAGATTGCGCCATTGCACTCCAGCCTGGGTAACATGAGTGAAACTCCGTCTCAAAAAAAAAAAAAAGTACTTTTTAAATTCTTCCTGGAATGTTTGTGTTTTACAAATATCTCTATACATTTTTTTGTATGTAAACAAGAGTCTTATTCTGTGTGTCTATTGGTATTCTAGCAAACATTTGTGCCATGTTCAATTATGAATGCATTCCTTTAATTGAGAGGATTGAATAAATTATATGCTTAGCTGATGAAAGCACTTTCTTTTCTAAATAAGCAGTTTGATATAAAATACTTCAGTAAGTAACTTATCTGTATTTTACTGAATTTAGAAATTGATGTCAGAACTTTTATCTACAGAAGCTACATCTTGTATTTTTTCTTTGAAATAAGACAATGTGACAAGATGAAGTCAAATATAATTTCCATGCAGCTTTTTCTTACACTCTGAAGAACAAGCACTTAGGCAAATAAAAGTAAAACTGTACCTCAAAAAGCCACATCCTCAGTGGATGTCTTTTAGAGGAAGCACTATTTTTTTCCAACCCAAACAGGATACTTACAGCCTTCAGAGATAAAATAGCAGAAGCTACCAGTCTCTTAGCATCTGAAACCACAGTCTGTACCTGTCATTAATTGTTTTGTAAATGAACTAAAAATAAAAGATGGATGGGCTGCGTGAAATCCATAAATTCTGTTAATGGCCTACTAAGAAGCATGTGTTTAGGACACTGGATGTTACTCAATGATTCTCTTTCCATGTTATTTTAAAGAGAGCTCTTAGAGCACTTGCTTATTTTGTCATTTTATTCCTACTTTGACTTCGAGGTAAAATAATAATTTCAGCTTATTTAGTTTCTTTCTATAAATGCACTCAGCACCTGATTTTGTCTTCTAATTGCACAGAAAGTCAAGAGTTCTCAATTTCCTGTCCCTCCTCACTTAACTCTATGAAAACAGAGCTGCGTCCACATCAGTTATTTCTCTTTCTAGTCTCGGGCTGTGTTTATGTCCAAAGCTGATGCTAATTGATGTTGTTCTCTAGATATTTGTACACCCTCTTACTCAAGAAAATCTCCCTACCAATCAATCTTTTTTCTCTCTCCTCTATTCCTTTTTATTGGCTCTCTAACTCTATTGCTATTGCTACATCTCTTTATCTTATCTTGATCTTTCCCTTTGTCCTGTATTTTCAGCTCTACTGGCTCTTTCAGACACTTTCTCTTCTGAGTATAAACACTTGCTCACTTGTGTTCTGAAAACATTATAACTGCCCCTGTTCCCTTCCTTTTGAAACAAAACTTCTTGATAGAGTAGAGCACTCTACACATATCCATTTCCTCACTTCCAATGCCGTCATGAGCCTACTGCAATTTGGCGTCTCACAGCATTTAAGACACCAGAGATGACATTAATTCCCTCCACATAAAACAGTTTCTAGATAATATTTAACTTGGATTATGTGGCATTTGCTAGAGAGTTGAGTATTTCTCTCTTAAGCTTTCTTTTTAGGCTTTCTTTTTTTGTTTTCTATATTTCCTTCTATCTCTCACTAGTCTTGAAACAAAAATATTTAAGTAAATTAGTAGCAGAGCTGAACAAATTCTTAGACATAAAAGAAAAATGAATGCCAATCTGATTTAGCAAAAAAAGCCTTCAAACTGCCCAGACCCCCAAATTATATATGCAAAGTAGTCATTAGCTACACTTCCAATTAGTTAAATATATAAAACTATAATTTCATTTTCAATTAGCACCACAGGAAGAACTGTTTTATTCTACTCACGTATCATTGGGTGGAAAATATTGCTAGTGTTGCTTGAACTGACAGGCCAGGAGAAACCACTGAACAGGGCAGGGCAGCCAAACTTTGACAACATTGGTCATGATTATAGGGAAGAGGTGCTAGACTCTATATTATCTTAATTTTCTGTTTCTCAAAAAAGGAAGGTTTAAAAAAAAACTAATCTGAGACAACGTTTTAAAAAGCAAATTAATACTTCTGTGTCTGCCAAATTCTACATCCAGCTTTAATGAGGAAGAGTGTATTTGTTTCCTAAGACTGCCTTAACAAAGTATAGAAACCAGGTGACTTATAACAACAGGAAGTTATTTTCTCATAGTTCTTGGGGACAGGAGCCTGAAATCAAGATGTCAGCAGGGCCATGTTTCCTCTGAGGCTCTAGAGCAGGATTGTTCTTTGTCTATTCTAGCTTCTGGTGATTGCTGGCAATCTTTGGTGTCCCTTGGCTTATAGACATATCACTCCAATCTCTGCCTCTGTCTTCACATTCCTTCCTTTTCTCCTGTGTGGGTATCTCTGTGTCCCAATATCCCTCCTCCTTGCTGCCACCCTCTTCTTCTTCCTCCTCCTTCTCCGTCTTCTTTTTCTTCTTCTCCTGATAGGGTCTTGCTCTGCAACCTAGGCTCGGGAGCACAGTGATGTGATCACACCTTACGGTACCCTCAACCTCCTGGGCTGAAGCAGTCCTCCTGTCTCAGCCTCCTCAGTAGCTGAGACTATAGATGCATGCCACCATGACTGGCCTGGCTGACTTTTTGTTGTGTTGTTGTTATTTCTAGTAGAGACAGGGTTTCCCTATGTTGCTCAGACTAGTCTCAAACTCCTGAACTCAAGTGTTCTACCTGCCTAGGCCTCCCCAAGGGATTACACACATGAGCCACTGTGCCTGACCTACCCTCTTTATATAATGGCACCAGTCATACTATATTTAGAGTTCACTCCACTCTAGTATGACCTAATTTTAAGTTGATTACCTCTGCAATTTCAAAATAAAACCACATTCATGGGTTCTGAGAAGACATGTATTATAGGGGGATACTATTTAACTCAGTACATTTAAAAAAAAAGTGACTGATCGCACATTATTTTTCTTCCTCTGCAAACCTCACTAAAACAATATTAAAACAATAAAGTAATAAAAAGGAGTTACTATAACAAATACAAAAACAAAGATACCATTGGAAACTGATAATACAGGAAATATTTTTTTTTAATTTGAAAATAAGCTAATATTCTCAATGAGATATTACAAGAGTAGGATGCTATGGAAAGGAAAAAAGAACAAAACTATGATAGAAATAAATAACATTATAAAAAGAAAGATAAAGCCAAGGACCAAAAGTTAACACACACACACAAACACACACACACAGATGCAGACATACAAAAATATAAATATAGGAAATATAGAAAAGAAAGAAAAAATTCATGAGGTTCAGGAACTATTTTATACAAAATATGTAGAGAAAAGAGAAAATAAAATATATTATCAAGAACTATAAAAAAACAATTTTTAGAAAGACACAAATCTCCAAATCGAAGGTGTCCAGCACAAATGGCCCATAAAAAAATAATTGAAGACCTCACAAATCACATAAAATATAACATTTCACAATAACAAGTATAAAGAAAAAGCTTTTAGAGAAAATAACAAAGGTCACCAACAAGAGACAGGAAATCAGAATTGCATTAGCCTCCTCAAAAGCTCTAATGAGTGATAGAAGACCTTGGAGTAGTGTCTTCAAAATTCTTAATGAAAATGATATTTGATAAATTATTTTATAGTCAGCCAAATTATCAATCAAGAATGAGAATAAGGTCATTTTTAGAAATGTAGAAATATATGTCAGTTACTAATTCATGGGAAGCTACTGGAGGATATACTTGAACAAATAAGGAAGTAAATTAAGAGAGACAGAGGTAGTGTTCAGCAAAAAAAAAAAAAAAAAAAAAAAAAAA
>NW_016107341.1:6994200-6997509 GCF_001604975.1 Cebus imitator
AAAAAAAAAAAAAAAGATCAATTCTAGAAAAATGTCAGTAAAATTTTAAGGATGACTATGAAGGGAAATACCAGAACAACTGCTGTGCGGCTTGCCTGGAAAGCAACTGCCCAGAGTGGATCAGGAGAATGGAGAGGTCTGTTCAAGTATTCTTGACAGAGACAACTTCCTAAACCAGATAAAGGGCATCTAAGAAAATCTCACAGTCAACATCATGCAAAATAACAAGAAAGGGTATTTGCTCTCACCACTTTTAGGCAGTATCACACTAGAGATTCAAGGCATGGCAAGTAGGCAAGAAAAAAAAAAAGCATCCATATTGGAAAGGAAGAAGTAAAACTAGTTTTCTTTGCAGATGACATGATGTTGTATATATATGGAAAATCCTAAGAAACCCACTAAAAACTATCACAAGTTTACAAGAGCAAATAAAAACAAGGTTGTAGTATAGAAGATTAATATAAAAAGATCTATTTTATTTCTATATACTAGGAATTAACCACCTGGAAATGAAATTGAGAAAATAATTCCACTTACTCTAATATAAAAAAAAATTCTTAGAAATAAGTAAAAGAAGTGCTAAATGTATACTTTGAAAACTTAAATATAGTGAAAGAAATTTAAAAAAATCTAAACTTATGGGTTGCAAGGTTTACTTATTGTTTGGATTCTTGAATTACGCATTATTTGGATATATAATAAGAATGACAATGAATGTTTGTTATTCATTATTATTCATCGTTAAGATAGCAATTATTTATTTATTAAGATATCAGTATTTTTAAGATAGCAGTACTTCCCAAACTTATCTACAGAATCGACGCAATTCTTAACAGAATAACAACAAACTTTTTGCAGAAATTGACAAGGTGATTCTAAAATTTCATATGAAATTGCAAGAAATGCAGAATAGCCAAAATAATTAAAAAATGAAGGGCAAAGTAAGCAGAATCATACTTTCCAATTTCAAAACTCATCGCAAAGTAATGGTAATTAAACAGTGTGCTACTGGCACAAGAATATACATATAGACTAATGGAATAGAATTGAGAGTCCAGAAATAAACCTATATATCCACAGTCAATAAGTTTTTGACAAGGGTGCCAAGAACATTCAATGGGGAAAAATGCTATTTTCAACAAATGGTGCTGGGAGAACTAGATGGTCATAGGCAAAAGAATGAAGTTGGACATTTGCTTTCTACCATATGCAAAATTAATTCAAGATATTATATATCAAATATTTAAATATAGAAGTTAAAACTATTAGAAGAAAACAAAACAGTAAGTCTCATGACCTTCGATTTTTCAATATGACACCAAAAGTATGAGCAAGAAAAGAAAAAATTGCTAAACTGGACTTCATAAGCTTTATGCTTCAAAGGACACGATCAAGAATTTAAAAAGACAAACCACAGAATGGGAGAAAATGTATACAAATAATATACATGATAAGGGACTTTTATATAGAATATTTAAAGAACTCTTACAGCTTAACAATAAAAGACAAATAAACCAGCTAAGAAATGGACAAAGTACCTGAATACACATTCCTCCAAGGAAGACATACAAACAGCCAATTAGCAAATGAAAAGATGTTCAACCTCATTAGTCATCGGAAAAATGCAAAACAAAACCATAGGAAGATGCCACTTCACACCCACTAGGATGACCATGTTTAAAAAGTCAGATAATAACAAGTGTTGCTAAGAATGCACAGAAATTGGAACCCTCATGAATTGCTGATGGGCATGTAAAATTGTCCAGTCACATTAGAAAACTGTCTGGCATTTCCTCTAATGATTAAACATAGAATTACCAGTAATTCCATTTCTAGGTGTTTATGCAAGATAAATGAAAACATATGTCCACATAAAAAGTTATACATGAATTTTCGTTTGTTTGTTTGAGACAGGGACTCACTGTCACTCAGGCTGGAGTGCAGTGGTACGATTTTGGCTCACTGCAGCCTGGGTGACGAGTAAGTTCTTGTCCTCCCACCTTAGCTTCTAGAATAGCTGGGACTACAGGTGCATACCACCACATCCCACTAATCTTTTTTTATTTTGTGTAGAGTCGGGTTTTCAATATGCTGTCCAGACTGGTCTCGAACTCCTGGGCTCAAGCGATCTTCTTGCCTCAGCCTCCCAAAGTGCTGAGGTTACCGGCATAAGCCACCATGCTCACCCTTGTACATGAATGTTTATAGCAGCATTATTCACAGTAGCCAAAATGTCTGTCAGTGGAGGAAAGGATACATAAAATGTAGTACGCTTATAAAATGAAATATCATTTGGCTATAAAAATAAATGAAGTATGACACATGCTACAACTGGGATTAGCTGTGAAAACATTGTGCTAGGTGAAAGAAGCCAGTCCAAAAGTCCACATAAAAACATATTCTATCGATGTGAAAGTCTGTAATAGGAAAACCTATGGAGACAGAAAGTAGTAGAGTGGTTACTTAGCGTTGTGTGCCAGATGATAGGGGTTTATAGTGGTGATAGCTGAAGGATTAAGGGCTTTCTTTTTGAGGTGATGAAAATGCTCTAAAATTGACTGTGTTGATGGTTGTACATATATGTGACTAAACACCATTAAAGTATACATTTAAAATGGGTAAATTATATGGCATGTGAAATATATTTTTTTAAAAACTGTGTGGTTTTTTTTTTTTAAATGACAGTATATGAATTCTGAGCCTGGGTCATGGAAGATATCATGCTTCTGCCTTGCTGTTTCTTAGAGTGCTCCCTTTGAGGGAAGCCAGGCATCATATTATGAAGATGCTGAAGCAGCCCATGGATAGACTTTTGTGGGAAGGAACTGAGGCCGCCTGCCAACAACACACCCCAAACGTGTGAGGCAACTTGGGAAAATATCCTCTAGCCCCTGTCAAGCCTTCAGATAACTTGCAACCCTAGCCAACATCTTGACTAGCATCTGATGAGAGATTCCAAGCCAGAACCACCAAACTAAGCTGCTTCTGAATTCTTGACCCACAGAATTCATTGTTGTTCTAAGTAACTAAGCTTTGGAGTCATTTGTTCAGCAGCAATAGACAATGAATACAGCAGAATTAGAAAGAAAGAATAATCAAAGTGTACTACTTTGAAGGGAAGGAAGATTATTTGTGTGAACATATTTAAACTTTATCGCTACTTTGCAGAGCCTCTGGGGCACCGTTTACATAACATAATGTAAGAAAGCACTAACAATTGGTTTAACTAAAATTTACAGGCTGGGTGTGGTGGCCCACACCTGTAATCCCAGTACTTTGGGAGGCCAAGGCAGGCAGATCACTTGAGGT
>NW_016107341.1:6997729-7008978 GCF_001604975.1 Cebus imitator
AAAAAAAAAAAAAAGGAAAAATAAAATGTACAGTATACCTATGTTAATAATGGAGGCTGGATAAATAGATATTTATGGTATGGAAGAGCTAAATTCTAATTTGTCATGGTGTGAAATCAATAGGAAATATCTAACATTGGTAGCTTATAAAATAGCTGTGTAAGTATATTATTTATAAATACAAAGTCATAAATTTCACAGTTCATAATTTGTGGGATCAAGGCCTTCAAGATGGAGAGAATATTGCAGTGAACTATTGATGTACATTGTAAGTCTTGGCACTAACTTTATAATATGTCCATAAATTATTTTTATGAAGAGTAAATATAATTTTAAAAATTCAAAATATAGTAAAGCACACAAAAGTTTGAAAAAATTAAAATCAGAAATAGAATTTATTTTCTGGAATTTCTAATATATATCATACCCTCTGCTCAGCATTATCATACATTTCTCAAAAGAAAATTTTCTGCAAAACACAAAATCATGACTCATATAGATATAAAAATGAACCCATGCTAAAGAATTTATTTTCCTTTTATGATATGAAGTTACCAGGTAGATGTTATAACTGGTTCAGAAAACCGAAAGAGCAAAATAGCAAAACTTATTATGGAATAAAGGAAAGTTGAGATGAATTGCAAATAGAGACAAAACTAGTTTTCCACAGGGGGGAGGAAGTCAATTAAATCACTACCAGACAGTGCAGAATTTCCTTATCTCTCAGCTACCTATAACTTACAAAGAGTTGCAAAATATCTGAAAGACAATGAACAGCGCTAGAATGTAGTATTCCAGGAGTGTCTGCTGTAAAAGATGCTTAGTTTTCCACTGTATCACAAAACAATTATTTAATACAACATGTAGACTAACTTTGTGAAGTAGGTGTTCCTTCTTTGTAGAAGAAAATGAAGCTTAAATATTGGTTATGTAACTTGTTTATATTCCCACAGTTGGCAAAGGCCTAATTAGGAATGTAAATTGTGTGTGTATATGTGTGATACTGATAACTGTGATTTATTTTCAATTTCAAATGATAATTTTTATCAGGTTTGTCTGTGCCTTTTTTTTAATTTTTATTTTTCAACACTGATACTGTCAGTTCACCTCCTGGACCCAGTCACAGTAAAATAATTTTGTCCGTCAGGGTCTTTACCTGCAGTGAATGCTGCTGTATCTCTCTAGTTATCTCTTAGAAAGGGAGACAATTTCAAAACAGCCAGGGAAGGAACATGGACATCTGTCAGACCTTGAAGTGACTGTGAAAGGACACAGCAAAGATTCTTCCTTCCTCGCAAAACAATGGCCGCCCACTTTATGTATTTTTTTTCTCTTATATAATTACCACAGCCCCATTCACATTTTTCCTTTTTTAGGTTTCTTTTTTTCCCCCTCTGCTTCTGTAAGTTCTGTCTTATCCGTGGTCTTTTACCTCACTAGTCTGATTCTGCCATCCTAGCTCTGGTCTGAACCTGGCTGGACTTTGCTAACTTTGGGTGCAAATTTGCCGTAATTAGTTTAGACAAGGGCAGCAAGAGCAGAGAGAGAATGCTGACTCTCCTTGCTTTTACCCAATTTAGTTTCTATAATATTTAAAACTATTTGGCAATACCTGTGGCATCTAGCAGGGTCAAACTGCATCCCTTCCAGCCCGTATCCTTCCAGGGAGGCCACAAAAACTTCACCACCTTCATATCACGTGCTGCAGGGGCTGTTGGGATAACCCCAATACTTCCAGCAAGATGCACTCTAAAACTAAAGTAACTATCAAACAACAAGCATAGAGGATGCTTTTAAAAGGACTGATGGATCTTTAAAAGAAAGGGAAGGGGAGGGTACGTGTGGTCAAACTGCTCTTGAGGTTTGCATGTTCAGTCATTCTACAGAATTATTGTGTATCAATTATATGCCAATGTCATAATTTTATGAGGTTACTCAGAGATTATTAAGATCTTGAGAAATTATTTTACATGAATCACCAGAGACTAATATAATAAAATATGAAAGTTTTAATTGGCCCTTTCTGGAAATATCATCTCCTCAATCCAGGTCACAGCTGGAGGAGGTAGACACTTGGCATAGCAAAAGAGCAAACTAGTCTGATGGGTGGAATTAATCATGGGACAACATATAACACAGCCAGAGCACCTTGACATTCTGGTTTGCACTGAGAAATAAAACTGTTGAACACTCACATTTTAAGAGAATTCATCAGGAATATTTATATTATTCAGACAAAAGACAAATATTTAGACAGGTTTGCAATAGACCCTCACTTTGTCAAGATTATATTGTTTGTATGTGATATATAGAAACAATCACGGTAAGGAGAACAGTGATTTCAGGAAACAATGTCATCAAACTATTATATCCTAATTCAAGGGTTTATTTCTGTTAGAGAAACTGCCTGAGTAGTATAAAGAAACAATGAAAGGATCTATTCCCTGTTTCTTTTTATAGACTCTGAAATCAGTACCCTTGCGCTATGACAATATTACCTTGAACACTTACAAATATTAAATTAGTTGTTTAATAATCAGAATGAAAGCTTACTTATCAACGTTAGCTTTAGGAAGTCTTAAGTGACTTTAGGAGATACTGAAAGGATATCTTAGACTGCAGTGTTGGTGTGGTAAGCAGCTTCTAAGATGACTGCCAATGATCCACACATCCAGATATTTATGCTATTTTGCAATCACATTATTTTGAGTGTGGGAACTTAGTGGTGAACTTCTAATGAATAAAACACCAAAGAAATGATGGTATGTCACTTACATGAGATTATAAAAAGACTGTGACTTCTGTCTGGGGTGTCCACTCTCTCCACTCTCTCTTTTTCATATCGCTCGCTCTGAGGCCAGCAACCTACCATATTATAAGCCATCTTATAGAGATCTTATAGAGAATCCTACATGGTGAGTAATTGAAGCCTCTAAACAACAGCCAGAGAGAAGTGGAAACTTGCAAACAACATGTGAATCAAAGACTCAACCTAAAGTTGATCTGATTTCAGTTGAGTCTTGAGATGACTACAGCCCTGCCTGACAGCTTAACTACAACCCTCCAAGAAACTAGAACCAAAGTTATCCAGCTAAGCCACTCTGGACCCCGGATTCTCAGAAACTATGAGATAATAATGAATGTCTGTTATTTTTATGCTGCTAGATTTTGAGGTATGTTGTACAGCAATAGATAATAATAGAGTGTCCTGTGTTACAACAGTATATTATCTTGAGTATTTAAAAAATTAATCAGATGATAGCTTTTTAGACATCATTTGTCTAATAAAAAGATGATAGCTTGTTAGTCAATATTAGTTGCTTTAATTACTTTGGTTAGATTTGGAAAGCCATTAGTCTATTCAAAGGAATACTTTATAAATATTTAGATATTAGCATTAGTTGAAAGGTATGAAAGTACACTTTCTCTTCGATGCACTGGCGAGGTTCCTGAGTTGCCAGGGGCTACCATCCTGCTCCTTGTTATTGATATGGTAAGAACCAGACATACACAAAGTCTCATTTCTGCCACAGTGCTCCTGATGCCAAGATCTGTATCTTTGACCTGGGTTGAAAGAAGGCAAAAGCGGATGAGTTCCCATTCTGTGGGCACATGGTGTCTGATGAGCATGAGCTGCTGTCTTTCCAAGCCCTGGAGGCTGCCGGTATTTGTGCCAAGTACATGGTTTAAAACTGTGGCAGAAATGGCTTTCACATCTGAGTGTGGCGCCATCCTTTCCATGTCATCCACATAAACAAGATGTAGTCCTGTGCTGGAGATGAAAGGCTCCAAATGGGTATGTGAGGGGCCTTTGGAAAACAGGGTACTGTGGCCAGGCTCCACGTTGGTCAAGTCATCATGTTTATCAGCAACAATCTTCAGAACAAGGACCATGTGATTGAAGCCTTATGCAGGGCCAAGTTCAAGTTCCCCAGATAGCAGAAGATCCATATCTCCAAGAAGTGGGGCTTCACCAAGTTTAATGCTGACAAATTTGAAGACAAAGTGGCTGAGAAGCACCTCATCCTTGATGGTTGTGGGGTCAAGTACCTTCCTAATCACAGCCCCTTGGACAAGTGACAGGCTCTGCATTCACGAAGGCTTTTGGCAACTCTGTCTTCTTGGGCAGGCTGATCTGACTTACGCTTACTAGTAAATTCTGTTTACTGGCCCCCCCAAAAAAAGCAAACAGAAAAAGAAAGAAAAGTATAAAAACTCATCTATTACAGCTTTCCACCAAACTTCCATAAGTACTGAAAAAAGTTATATCTCTGCCTGACACTAAAGGATTATATTAATGATTTTGCTTAGTTTCATTTTGGAAGATAAGTAGAATTATCCTTTAAAATGAAGCATATTTAAAATAAAAGGGTCTTCTGTATTTTAATATCAATGGGTTGGGTACTTCTGAAGATGACCTCCTCTGTAGTTTTGATGTGGACTCTTTTATATCCAGTTTGAGATTAATATCAGTTGATAGACTGAAGACAGCTGCTTTCGACAAATTTTCTCACGCTACCTTATGGGTGGTCCTATTCCTAAATTTCTGTAAGCAATCCTGTTTCTTTTCCTGAGAAAGTATTTTGGACCCAAGTAATATGCCATAGTTTAAATACGCTTATGTGGCCCTGTTATTACATACAGTCAAACCACTTAAGTTTTCAGTTCAGAATCACTGTTTCCAGATCAATGATGGCATAGGTTTAGCAGCCAAAATTTACATTGAAAATGATAAAAATTGGGCCTTATAACTTATTTCAAATACTTTATTACTTTCCTTTTGCTATGAGTTTAATTCCAGAGACAAAGAAATTTACTCATTTTAGAGCTATGATATAGCAACATCCCAAGATGTGATTTTTATAAAAGGAATATGTTAGATTTCAATTATATCATTTAATCCATTTTTCACAAAACAGTGGCATCTAGTGGTCTATGAAAACCCTTCTCCCAACTGTTTCTAATTTGTCTTTACTATTTAGTTTGAATCTGGCATTAATTGCCCACACCTAGTTCAATTGCTAGATTCACTACTATCTCTTACTTTACAGATACAAAATTTTGCAATATTAATCTTTTATTCTTCATTTGTGTACTTAGCCTAATGTCAACAGCACTATTCTTACTATTTTGATGTTATTCTACGAGAACTCTTTATGTCAATAGGGCTAATGTATAGTAACTAATATGTAAATAAAATTTACATTAAATGACTGATGGAGGTGAAAATTGAGAATTTTCTAGAGAAAATTCTTAGGACTGGCATGGTGGCTCACGCCTGTAATCCCAGCATGTTGGGAGGCCGAGGCAGGTGGATCGTAAGATAAGGAGTTGAAGACCAGCCTGACCAACATGGTGAAACCCTGTCTCTACCAAAAATACAAAAATTAGCCGGGTGTAGTGGTGCGCATCTGTAATCCCAGCTACTCAGGAGGCTGAGGCAGGAGAATCACTTGAACCCAGGAGGCAGAGATTGCAGTGAGCCAAGATCGCACCAGGGTACTCTAGCCTTGGCATCAGAGCGAGACTCCCTCCATCAAAAAAAAAAAAAAAAAAAAAAAGAAAAGAAAAAGAAAGTTCTTCATATTATAAGCACTATTTCAAAGCTTTGGGCCTAATGGATGATACTTATTAAACTAATATTACAATCACTTAAAAATATATCAAATTTTTTCCTGCCAGTATAATTTAAATAGATATTTATGTACTTTTCTCAAAAGAGCTTATTCTTTGTATGTAAAATAAACTGTACACCTGTTAATATTGATCATCTATTCCAGAATTTAGAAGTACTCATTTACTTAATACCAGATTGTGCCCAAAGTTGGGGTTTCAAATATCTTAGAGAGGTTCATTTATTCTTGAGCTAGCTTTAAAACAAGTAACATTACCATTCAGTAGTAGCTGCCATAAAATTTAGTGCTAAAATAAGCTTTTTAACAATATTTTATTTGTAAATCTCTGTAGACTTCACAGCTAATTTACATAAAAATATTATTCTAGTCATCTGGTTCCAAAAGCAGTTAAAAACGGAAACGATAAAAAATTCTTGCTGCAGGAGTTAAAACTGAAACTTTATGAGGAAAAATATTATTTTATGATTAGATATTAAAAAGTCATGAAATTCACCTGAGTCATCAACATTCTAAACATCAAAGAGATTGAAAAGTAAGATTAGAATAAAATGTAATATCAGGTTGTTTCTAATCTGGGAAATAATGTAGCATATGAGTGAGAAACTCTAAATGTAAATATTCATAAAGCAATAAACTGATGGTCCCAAATGCCTATATATTTTCAAGCTATGCCACAATTGTAAGCAACATATAAGTTGATATTCATTTTTATGAATAGCTATCAGATAGTATTATTTTTCTTTTTCTTTTTTTTTTTGAGACAGGGTCTCAGTCTGTCACCTAGGCTGGAGTGCAGTGGTGTTATCATGGCTCACTGCAGTCTTGACCTCCTGGGCTCAAATGACCCTTCCCCCTCATCCTCTAGAGTACACTGGGGCTACAGGTGTGCACTGCCATGCCTAGCTAATGTTTAAAAAAATTTTTGTAGCAATGAGGTCTCCCTATGTTGCCCAGATGGATGTTGAACTCCTGGCCTCAAACAAGCCTGCTGCCTGGGCCTCCCAAACTGCTGGGGTTACTAGCGTGAGCCACTGTGCCTGGCCAGATAGTACTTCACAATTACTATTTTCTTCTTTGAATTAAAAAATTACTTGAAAGTTTTGAAGCATAGACGTCAGTTCTTGCTGAGAGGAGAAATAAATTCCACTGGTGTTTAGGAGGCATTAGCAGCAATCAAATCTGCTGATGGGATGATATGGTGGTTTGTCAAACCAAGCTCTGATGGTAAGTCCAGAGTTTCCCGGACTTACCTAGCTTCAGACCCCCACCACAGCTACCACTGTGGAATTTGGGATCTCACTTCACCAGAGGCTGCCATGGGGACTGGGACACAACACAGAAGTGCAAGGAAAATTGTCACAGGGCAAATTTTGACCAATAGTTGGTAAGACACACAAAAGAGACAGCAGATAAATTTCCTGTTTTTCCTGCCAATGGACTGTTCCATTACACAAGTTTTCCATACATGTCACTTTAAGGCTTGTCAGAGAGTGATAGATAATGTATCCCCTTGCATTTTTTTATAGTCTTCTTTCCCTCACTTTCTTTTTCTCTCACACTCAGTGCCCTAGGATTATATTCCAATTAATTAGCACATTAATATATAGGCTTGCCACCACCCAAAAAAACAAAATTAAGACAGGGATTCTTTGGATTCAAGCTAATAAGGAAAATTATACACCACTAATCTAATCCATAGACATATAACATCTTTAATAGTGAAACGACGGGGTTTTACGCCCATTTTACCACGGGGTTGCTTAGGCTGGTCTCAAATTCCTGGGCTCAGGTGATCCTCCTGCCTTGGCCTCCCAAAGTGCTGGGATTACAGGTGTGAGCCACCACACCTGCAATATCATTGGTCTTAACTAGGGTTATAACTAGTTAACATAGGTTAATTTTTAACTACAGCTACAATGCAACTTCCACTTTCTTCTAATATACCTGCCTTGAGTTGCCATTTATTGAGATAGGAAGATTCTGCACACAGCTTTGTGTTGATGATGGCGGTGGAGAGTTCTTAGTAGTTCAGTTTTGGACTTAAATTTGAGGTGACTATTGGTATTATGCATCCAAGTAGAGATATAAAGAAGGCAGTTGGTTATATGAGTCTGGATTTTGGAAGAGAGGATCAGCATGAATCTATTAATGCAGGGACCCTCAGCATACAGATGGGATATTACACCGTACTATGAGATTAGACGAAATCCCTTAAAGACTGAATGTTGACATGGGGAAAATATCCTGAAGGACAAAGTCCTAAAAGGTTTCTATATTTAGAGATCAGGTGATGAAGATTAAACATCAAAGAGAGTGAGAAAGTGTCCAGAGAGAGAAAAAACACAGAGAATGTGGTATTTTAAATGTCAAGAGAAAAAAATAATATTTCAAAGGTGAGAAAGTCAGCTAATGGGTTCAATAATGTTGACAGGTCAGTGAAAAAAAAAAGAATGGGCTGAGAATACAGGCTGGATAGTGCAGTGTAAAGTATAACGGTGAATTTAATGGAAGCATATTTTGTGGAGCAGAAGGGGTGAAAAATCAATTAGAAAATTTTAGAGAGTATGAGAGTGGGGAAAGTGGGCACAGACACAACTCATTCAGGGAATTTTGGTTTAGAGAGAAAGAAAGAAAGAAAGGACATATAAGGAAAGAAAGGATTTCAAAATTTTCAAAAAGCACATTCTAAAGGTAAAGGATGATTTGGGGGATGTTGACACTGGAAACTGGGAGACTAGTTGAAGGTGTTGCTGATTCAAGTGAGTAACAATGAAGGGGGCTCTAAGGTGGCAACAGGAATAGAAAAGAAAAAATGGGTTTGAAAACCATATAGAAAAGAGGAAGTGACAAATGGGGTGTGTGGTCAATGAAGACAGGCAGGGCAAACTAGTATTTTTTGAAAATCTACTATGGATCTTATATTAAGTACTTTTCTATAGTATACAGACAAAATAGATGGAGAGAGAGCCTGAATATTTGGGACAGGAAGAAGCCCAAGCCAGAGCAGAGGTGCAGTTACTTCTGCAGTTAAGGGAGGTTAGCATTCGTGTGGTGGCAGATTACCATTTAATCTCCTCCCACAAATCCGTGAATTTAGGACTGCTGCTACTCACCCTCTTTTTTAGACAGACTTTCACTCTTGTGGCTCAGGCTGGAGTGCCATGGCGCAATCTCGGCTCGCTGCAACCTCCACCTCCTAGGTTCAAGTGATTCTCCTGCCTCAGCCTCCTGAGTAGCTGGGCCTACAGGCTTGTGTCACCACTCCCAGCTAATTTTGTATTTTTAGTAGAAACGGGGTTTCACCACACTGGCCAGGCTGGTTTCAAACTCCTTGCCTCAGGTGATCTACCAGCCTCAGCTTCCCAGAGTGTTGGGATTATAGGCGTGAGCCACCACACCCAGCCGCTGCCTCATTTTTAGAGAAGAGGAACTTGAAGATCAAATAATGTTTTTTACACGTCAAAGAATACCAGTTAAGTAGTCCAGGAGCTATATTTAAGCCAGATTGTTTTGGTTTCAAAATATACAGTTTTCTCATTCTAGATATAATTCCTTTAATAGAACTAAAGGAGAAATAGGACTACAGGATTTCTGGCTTGACCAGTTAGGTAGCTAGTGGGACCATTAATGCAATACTGGGTGGAGGTAAAAGATGATATGTGCAGTTTTGGATATGATGATTGTAAAAGATCTGTGACATAAGCAATTAGATATGTACAAAAGGCATTTGCACATGGAACTCCAGAGATCAAAAGATATATCCTCTGATGTAGAGAGTTAGAGACATTCATCTAACATTGCATTGAGAGGGAACAGAATTTAAGAGAGGAGGACCTACACAGAACTTTGGAGATTAGCCATCTTTTAATAGAGGAAAAGGGCTCACAAAAAAGACCAAGACTAATCAGATAATCTGGTGCACCATCAAAAGAAATGATTTTCACAGATGGTAGGGGAGAAGAGAATTTCAATAGGAACTAGTAGTTACAGGAAAATGCAGCAGTTTATTTAAAAATGTGCATTGAAACAGTTTCCTTGATGTTAGAAATTAGGTCATCAGGGAACTTTGAGAGAAAAGCAGTTTATTGGAATGATGGAGATAAAAAGGAGTATTGGAATTTATTACTACTCTTTCCAAGAACTTGTCTGAGTTCATATAAAGAGGAATAGAAATATACCATTTGGATTTTTAAAGAGAGATTTGCCTTAAATATAATTTTAGTTTTTGTGGTTATTTTTTAAGAATGAAGCGCTGATTATATGTTAGGTAGTGTTACTGCACTTTATATGAGGTGCTGTGTTTACTTTTCACAAAAATTTATCAGGCATCTTTGAGATAACTCTCTTTAAGACATGCTTAGTAACGCACAGAAAGTTTAAAAACTTGCCCAAGATTAACTAGCTAGAGTTACAGACAGGATCAGACCCAGGAAGTTTGATTCAAGAACCCTCATATGTAACCACTGCCTCTTGAGTGAGAGTTCGAAGGGTTAGGGACTGAAAATCCCAGAGAAAGAAGACAAAATAGGTGGAGCGAGAGCCCGAGTGTGTGGGACAGGGAGGAGCTCAAGGCAGAGCAGAGGTGCAGAGTCATTCTGCAGTTTAAAGAGGAGAGCATCAGCGTGGTGGCAGACGTTTCTTTTGGGTGGGGGGTCCAATCTAGTTAGAAAAGTTTTTTTTTTTCTGCACACAAAATAGCTAATGTAAATATATAATTTATCCAAACAGTTTACAATTTTTTCAAGTTCATTTACTTTGTAGGCCATTTTGTTTTCTTTTGTAGGAAATACACTAAATACTAAATACATATACTAACTACTGGTAACTATCAGGGAGACTTTGCATTTTCTGCTAAATTGATCAGTCTGTTCATACATATTACTGTAGCTTTATTTTACATTTGATTTATTTATAAAACAAATACTAAGCATCTACCCTGTGCTTGATATTCTGTTTCAAATTACATGATGAATAAGATCAATAGACACATACGTGCTCAGATAGCCTTACCGTGTATTCCAGTGATCAGCAAACTTTTCTTTACAGGACTGGTTAGTAAATCATTTAGGCTTTAAGGAGCCATTCTGCTCTGTTGCAATCACTCAACTCTGCCTCTGTAGCTAAAAGCAGCCAGACAATATGTAAATGAAGAGTATAGCTATATTTTGATAATAATTTGTTTATAAAAACAGTCATGGCCTGCAGGCTGTAGCTTGCTGACCCCTGTTCTAGGCTGGCGATACAGTTTTCTGGATGATGAACTGTCAAATAATAGTGAAAAAATATTTTGGTAATGACAATGGCACTTAAAGAAACTTTATAGAATTCTTCACCCCAGGTCCACAGAACATACATTTTTCTCAGTATCATATTACATCTATTTTGAAAGTGACCACATAATTGGAAGTAAATCACCCTTCAGCATTTGCATAGCATTTCACAGACTTAAATGAAATATTGGTTGGCTGTCTGTTTATTATTTTCTTTCCTTATTCCTTCCTGTCTCCGCTGTTAAGCACAATTATCAGCATAAAAGAGGTTTTTAATACCTATTTTTAGATTGCATTCCAGCCTGGGCAATAGAGCAAGACTCCTGTTCTCTCTCCCCCTTTC
>NW_016107341.1:7009016-7012071 GCF_001604975.1 Cebus imitator
TTTACCTTTTTTTTCTTTTCCTGACCCAACTCTAATTCCATGATGTTTGTGGTTAACGTGGAGTAACATACATTTTGGTTTGTCCCAGGCAGTTCAGGTTTATACCTGTTATCTAGGTCTTGAGATAAACAGACCCCCCCTGCACCCCACTTTTCACTCTTTGAAATTTTTCCAGTTAGTATGATAAACTGTACAGTTGCCCTAAATTTAGGAACTAAAAAAGATCTTTCTGAATAGGAGAAAGAAGCAGACCTCAATTAAGGCAAAGCTATGGCAGGAAGATATAAAGGACATATAGGAGTTTCTTTATTGAAGGAGGTTTTCCAGAGGCTGTATTAGGAAAGGGTGGGGAAGGAGGAAAATTGGAATTTTTATTTAATTGGGTGTATAAAAATGAAGGAAAAAATGGGAGAATAAGAAGTAAACAAACAACAACAGTAAAGGAATGAGAGTCTGGAAGAGGAACTAAAGAGATACACTGTTTTATTTGATCAATATTACAAACAGATTATTGATAGCTTGTTAGGTCTCCTTTAAAAGAAGTCTAGCCCAGATTCTTGTTTTATACCTACTGAGAGGCAAGTCACATTTGTTCTTCAGGCAAAAGTTCACAGAGGAAACAATCCTATGAAAGAATCTATTCTCAGAATATTTACATTCCTATTTTCTAAATGTAGTTGGTTTTCAGAAAACATCTAGAGATTGAGATAAGTCTTCAAATTTAGAATGTTTATCCAAGCCACATTTTTAAAGCTACACTTATTATAAGTATTTCCTGATGATTTCTAAGTCCAGTATTTTCTGTCTACCTGAAACCTCCTCTCTTCCTAGCAAGAGCAAATATCATCTCCTTGGTAAAGTTTTCCTGGTACTCCGTCAGGGAAGGTTAGTCATTCTATCTTCTGCACTCCTGTATGACACTGAACTCATGCATATACTTAGAAATAGAGATGCTGTGAAGAAAATGATGCTTCAGTTTCAGGGTAAGCTCCTTTGGGGCCCTTGCCATGTGTTCATGTGGATATATGTTTTTGTGACATTGGCAAATGTGAGGTTCTTTTTTAAACTGCCATTGGATACGTCATATTGCTTATCCTATTTAACACTTCCCGAGTGCCTGTTTGGGGAAGGCTACAAGCATTTCTGGGATCTGGCTAAGCTGATACACTGAGCATGGAATTAGGGGGTTGTGTTTAAGTGCTTTACAGTCATTTCCAAGTGCAGCTGTGTTACTGCCAGCCACCTAGCAGTCCCATGTAGACACAGTTTCCAGGAGGACTCCTGCTAATTCTGTGCTGGTTTACTCAGCTTTGTGAAACATCCAAAAAGTGCAAGTCAAAGGTTATGTCATGGTTTGCAGGTATCCTTTAGGCAAATGTATGCATGTGAAAGAGAAAGAAGGAGGAGGCAGGATTTATCTTAGGCATAGGGAGCCTCCTTGGCTGAGGTCACGGCCTTCTCTGGAAAGCTTGCATTGCATGACTAAAGGCAGGAGAGGTAGACGGCTAGCACCGGACTCTTTAACAGGCTACCTACTGGATTGGCATGGGCACTGCCAGGACTGCTTGGCAATTCCACTGGTTCTGCAGCCCAGTTCTTCCCCTCTTTCCCTTTCAGTTATTAATCTCTAAGAAACATCTTATACTCCAGTCTCACCTCAGTATCTGCTTCTGGGCAATTCAATTTATGACAACAATCTCAGTTTGGAAAATTCTGTTAAAAATAATTTTCAGATAAAAGGCAACATTATGACTGTCATGCAGATATAAACATGAACATATATTAAATAAAGTTTTTATTTTACTCACGGTATTCGAAAACCAGGCAGATGTTACAATTGATTTAAAATGAAAGTTAAAATAGCCAAAAGTAATATAGCTATTTAGACAAATTGCTACAACCTTTAGTGGCTATAGATGACTTCCTATAATTAAAAATTAAACATAATATTTACTCTAATATTTGCTTTATTATTCAAACATTTGCTTTCTAATAGAAATATAATCATAATCAGACTTGTTTAAATAATTAAATAGAAAAATATGATCAAATTCAGTATCCTTGAAATATAAGTACTGAATTATATATTGGCTAAAATAAAAATATGTAGAACATAGATAAATGAATGATAATTTAGAATAATATTGTCAACGTGTTTAGAAATGTATACAATTGTGTCTGAACAGATATTTCTTCAGAGCACAATTTAATTGTCTCTTGCAACAGGGTTACAAATTCACAAATGGGAAAAGGTATCTATTGAGTTATTTTCAAGTCCAATTAAAAAGGTATAGATTCTGTCCTAATTAAAACTTATAGAAAAATATGTCAAGTCTCCTGGAAATTTGTGGACTTTAATATTTTATAATTTATTGCTTAAATTTTCCATTTCAAATGTTTGAAGGGTGACAACAGATTTAAAATGATTGATATAAGTTTAAATGATGTGTTTGTTATTTTAAGGGTGTTATTTATTCCTCACAATTGAGTGATGTGTATGGGTAGTTATTTGTACAAATTTTTTACATTGAATGGAAGAACAGAGTCCTTTGTATTCAAGAAGATATTTGGGAGCCTAGTCTAAAGATACAGAGTTGCTCTCAGAAAACACAATAGAAAACAGGCTGTATTGTGCTTCCTCAAAGAGCACAAAAGGCAATCAAACAAGTGGACTAAAGTATGGTAATTATTGAGAATGTTGATGGTACCCTTAAGAAGATTAAGCCACAGAAAGTAAATGCTCTTCAGTGGATGAATTTTCTGAAAAATCTATTAAGGGAGGTGGCAAATTCCTGCTTTCTACCTTGCACAAAGCAATCCATTTATGTAATCTACCAAATTGTATTTCTTGATTTAGCTTATAGAGCATGGAAAGCACAACTGATTACTGGAGAGATAACAAATAGACGTGACAACAAGAAAAAAAAGGGAGAGAAACAGCTAAAATGAAGATTATAAAGGTGCTATTTGCAGAAGAGCTCTGATGTGTCAGGATTTGAAGAAGCAAAAACCTATGCATTCAATTTAGTTTACAAGGCAGCCTCCAACAAGGAAG